>NC_037675.1:32089340-32117459 GCF_003255815.1 Theropithecus gelada | reverse complement strand
GGGGTTTCACCGTGTTAGCCAGGATGGTCTCGATCTCCTGACCTCGTGATCCGCCCGTCTCGGCCTCCCAAAGTGCTGGGATTACAGGCTTGAGCCACCGCGCCCGGCCTCAGGTTCTTCATGCCATCATTTTTCTATCTGTGGAGATGGGAAAACCACTTCAAAGTTTGGTTCATGGATAAAAAACAACAAATCAATATTTCCGCTAGATGTAAAACATCCTTTCAGGGATTCCATGTCCATAGTGCTATTGATCTGGGAGTGGCATTTGTGAAGGGGTGAACTAAATAAATTTGAGGGGATGTAATCACAATACAATCATCTTTATAGTTTTCACTGGCTTTTGATATATCAGCCCATGTTTAATGCCAAAATCAGTTGGTCTCTATACTTATCTGAGCTGCTTCATTGTTCAAGAGAACAAGGGCAGGGCACTCGTATTGCTTACAACAGAAAAAGGCATTCTGTGGTTTGGGGCTTCTCTACTTTGCAAGCTCCTCATCTAATCCAAGAAACATCCTAGATATTTCTTTTCCACACAACTTTCCTCATCCTTGCTAGAAACCAAGATCCTAGCCAGGCACAGTGGCTTATGTCTGTATTCCCAGCTACTTGGGAGGCTAAGCCAGGAAGATCGCTTGAAGTCAGGAGTTCTAGACCAACCTGGGCAACACAGTGAGACCCCGTCTCTAAAAAAAATAAAAGCAAAAAAATTAGCTGGGCTTGGGAGTGTGAGCCTGTAGTCCCAGCTAGTCAGGTGGCTGAGATGGGAAGATGCTTGAAACCAGGCATTCAAGGCTGCAGTGAGCTATGACTGTGCCATTGCACGCTAGTCTGTCTCTTAAAAAAATAAAAATAAAAATAAATTGGGAGTCTGAGGCAGGCAGATCATGAGGTCAGGAGATCAAGACCATCTTGGCCAACATGGTGAAACCCCATCTCTACTAAATACAAAAAATTAGCCGGGTGTGGTGGCACGTGCCTGTAATCCCAGCTACTTGGGAGGCTGAAGCAGGGGAATCGCTTGAACCTGGGAGGTGGAGGTTGCAGTGAGCTGAGATCGTGCCACTGTACTACAGCCTGGCAACAGGGCAAGACTCCGTCAAAAAAAAAAAAAAAAAAAAAATCAAGAGACTCATAATTCTTAGGGAGGCAAGTAGAAAGACATTCTTGCATTTTCCAAGGGCTCTTCTATTATCTTACCTCAGTGTCATTAACTCCAACCACAATGAAGAGAGCTGCATACTGCCGATATATCAGCTTAAAATCCTTATATTCAATGAAAGAGCACTAGACAAAACACAATGAGATATTAACTCCTGTTGTTGAGAGAGAGTTATTTAAAATGACATGCATAAGTTCTAGGTTCTGATTCATCTGACAAACATTCCTAGAAATATAAAATATTAAGATGTTACACAACCACTGGTGGCCTTCTCACAATATTCAGGGGACCACTTGGAAGCATCTCTAGTGGAAATTGGAGAAGTCTTGGAAAAAAGTCTGAGTGTTCACATGGGTTCCCACTTACACTCCTTCTCATTCCTTTGCTTGGCTCTGTGTGGAACTCAGCAGGCAAAGATAATGAATAATCAGCAAAGTGCCTCTGAAGTGAAAATAAGCAAACATGATAAAGAAGACTTTCTTCTCCTCACCTCCCCTTTTTTTTTTTTTTTTGAGACGGAGTCTTGCTCCGTCGCCCGGGCTGGAGTGCAGTGGCTGGATCTCAGCTCACTGCAAGCTCCGCCTCCCGGGTTCACGCCATTCTCCTGCCTCAGCCTCCCAAGTAGCTGGGACTACAGGCGGCCACCACCTCGCCCAGCTAGTTTTTTGTATTTTTTTTTTTAGTAGAGACGGGGTTTCACCGTGTTAGCCAGGATGGTCTCGATCTCCTGACCTCGTGATCCGCCCGTCTCGGCCTCCCAAAGTGCTGGGATTACAGGCTTGAGCCACCGCGCACGGCCCCCCGCAAGACTTTTTTTGGAAGCAATTAGATATTCTCGGTTTTGTACTATTTAATACATCGAGGAGCCAAATACATGGTACAAACAAACAAAAATTGGTTGCTTTTTCCTAGACTCATGAAAAGAATCCATGTAGATTATTTTATAAATCATTTAAAGATGGCCTTTTTGTGGCAGATGCTAGACAAAATCTCGCATTGTAAACATTGCTTCGTATGAATTAATAACTAGCCTGCCACCACTGACACATGGATAAAACTCCCATCTCATTTATCCCTTTCCTATCACCTTTGTACAAAGAGTTATGGGAAAGCGCTGAGTGGATGGGAGGTGGAGAGTGGGCAGAAGCACAGGGTTACTCTCCTTCTGGATTTTAGGGTGTGCTGGATGTGTTGCTCTTGGGTGCCCGGATGTACCTGGGAATGAAGCTGCAAGTTTTGACCATGGAAATGCCTCTATGGGAAAGCCATCTGACAGTCTATAAAATGAAGGAATTTAGGTTTTTATTTAAAATTAGGATAAAGGTAATGAGTACAGAAGCATTCTGCAGCTTTTGGCTCACTGTAGAGCCAGTGTGATCTCTGCTCAGCTGGATCTTTCAAGGAAACACAACCTTTTTGAAAGAACTGAGGAACATTTTTCAAAGCCTCTCAGGAGTTTCTGACATTAAAAAAAAAGTATCAAAGCACCTCTATGGATAAAAACTAAGCTGCTATTATGCTACGTTGGTGCCTGATTATGCCAAAAGCCCAGTGGACTCCTTTTAAAATCTAAAATAATTTAGAATGCATCAAAAGTATCTAACAGTATATTCATTCCAAAGCTTTCGTTTCAAAGGGTAACCTATCAGTGAAAATGATGTTTGAAATTGAGTGCCTGCATTCTGCAGAAAGGTTCAAACAGGAATGCTTCTAAGAGTATTTACTTTTACTTAAAGTATGTGGCTATTAACACAGCCCTTTAAAAGTTTCTGTTTCCATCTGACAACATGAAACAGTGTGTGCCATGGCAGGCCAAAGTAGTAATTCAAAGAGGAACTCTGAGATGTCCCAACTGAAAAATCAGTTTAGATGCCAGTTTGTGCCATGTTACTTTTGAGCACTGATGTAGCTTAATATTTTATGATTTAGCAGTGGTGCTCACAGGCAGCCCACTATGCAGTGAAATGGAGAACTGACAAGATTAAAATGCATGAGTTAAACAAGTTTTCTGATTTTCCCTCAGTTGTTGAGTAATTTCCAATAGATCTGGCAAGCTTAGGACCTGGATTAAGTAATTCTCTAAATAAAATTCTTCATAAAAATTTTGTTCAAGGGGCCGGGCGTGGTGGCTCACGCCTGTAATCCCAGCACTTTAGGAGGCTGAGGCAGGTGGATCACTTGAGGTCGGGATTTCAAGACCAGCCTGACCAACATGGAGAAACCTCGTCTCTACTAAAAATACAAAATTAGCCGGTCGTGATGGCACATGCCTGTAATCTCAGCTACCTGGGAGGCTGAGGCAGGAGAATCATTTGAACCTGGGAGGCAGAGGTTGCAGTGAGCCGAGATCATGCCTTTGCACTCCAGCCTGGGCAAGAGCAAAACTCTGTCTCAAAAAAAAAAAAAAAAAAAAGAAAAAATTTGTTCAAGGTATGAGCTAGGGAAAAAATTCTTTACAAAATGGACTCGGTTTTTGGCCAGGCGCAGTGGCTCATGCGTGTAATCCCAGCACCAAGGCAGGCAGATCACTTGAGGTCAGGAGTTCGAGACCAGCATGACCAACATGGTGAAACCCCATCTCTACTAAAAATACAAAAATTAGCCAGGTGTGGTGGCACGCACCTGGAATCCCAGCTACTCAGGAGGCTGAGGCAGGAGGATCGCTTGAACCTCGGAGGCAGAGATTGCAGTGAGCCAAGATGGCGCCACTGCACTCCAGCCTGGGCGACAAAGGAAGACTCCATCTCAAAAAACAAAACAAAACAAAAATGGACTGGCCGGGCGCGGTGGCTCAAGCCTGTAATCCCAGCACTTTGGGAGGCCGAGGTGGGTGGATCACGAGGTCAGGAGATCGAGACTATCCTGGCTAACATGGTGAAACCCCGTCTCTACTAAAAATACAAAAAACTAGCCGGGCGTGGTGGCGGGCGCCTGTAGTCTCAGCTACTTGGGAGGCTGAGGCGGGAGAATGGCGTGAACCTGGGAGGCGGAGCTTGCAGTGAGCCGAGATCACGGCACTGCATTCCAGCCTGGGAGCACAGCGAGACTCCGTCTCAAAAAAAAAAAAAAAAAAAAAGGACTCAGTTTTAAAATTCCTATTTAACCTCTTTTTTTTTTTTGAGACAGAGTTTTGCTCTTGTCGTTCAGGCTGGAGTGTAATGAAGCAGTCTTGGCTGACTGCAACCTCCACCTCCCATGTTCAAACAATTTTCCTGACTCGGCCTCCCCAGTAGCTGGGACTACAGTTGTGCATAATTACGCCCAGCTAATTTTTCACCATATTGGCCAGGCTGGTCTCGAACTCCTTATCTCTGGTGATCCACTCGCTTCTGCCTCCCACAGTGCTGGGATTACAGGCGTGAGCCATTGCACCCAGCCTTAATCTCCATTTTGGAAGATGGATAAATGTGTTGTTTCATATGAATTTTTAATTTCCATTTTCCCCACCTAGATAATGAAATCAAACTTGTTTTGTTTTTAAATCACTGGTTTCAGCATTATATTGGTGGTATATTTACAAAAATAATAAGCAGAATAAAACCACCCCATTTGAGAATAATATTATCCTCTGGCACAAAATGGGTCTTCAGTATTTACCTCTATACCAATCATCTGATCTTCATTTTTTGGCTTATAGAAAGCTACCTGCTACAGGCACTCATGAGAGTTTCAGGGGCTGAATTCATAAGAACGAAAAAAGAAGAGGTGTCTATTAGCAGAAGGAAATTTTATTGTCGTTTCCAAGGTGCATTGAGACAAATATGCTGACTTAAATAAGAACCCAAGATTCTTTTTTTTTTTTTTTTTTTTTTTTGAGACGGTGTCTTGCTCTGTCGCCCAGGCTGGAGTGCAGTGGCCGGATCTCAGCTCCGCAAGCTCCGCCTCCTGGGTTCACGCCATTTTCCTGCCTCAGCCTCCCGAGTAGCTGGGACTACAGGCGCCCGCCACCTCGCCCGGCTAGTTTTTTTGTATTTTTTAGTAGAGACGGGGTTTCACCATGTTAGCCAGGATGGTCTTGATCTCCTGACCTCGTGATCCGCCCGTCTCGGCCTCCCAAAGTGCTGAGATTACAGGCTTGAGCCACCGCGCCCGGCCAAGAACCCAAGATTCTTCCAGGTTTTCCTTGGTTTAATTTTCTTAAAGGGATGTAAAGAGAGCTATGCTTCTTTCAGTTTTTCATTTCACATCACTTCTTATTTTCCTTAGTAGCTGTTGAAGGAATATAGATCAAAGAAAATGACGGCTCCTGAGACTCAGTAATAACAAATCTACCAAGGGCGAGTTGAATGCAGAGATAAAGGAGAGGACCAGAGACTTACTTGTTCATTGGACCGAGAGAGACAGCTCTTTATGACTTCTGTTTCCAGAAATGTACGCTTATTAATATCCACATGTTCATAGTACTTAGAAAGTCGAGTCTGCCCTTGTTTATTCACCATGAGGAAAAATTTTATCATTTTTCTTTCCTGGCCAGTAGTTTTCGAAATATAGTTCAAAAATTTTGACAAGAGATGGCTGTAACTGGAACCTTGAAGACAAAAACAAACAAACAAACAAACACCCAGAAAGGCAAAATCAAATTTCTCAAAGAACTATGTTAAATGTTTTATAGATAAACAGTAAATAAAGTAGTAGTAAATATCATCTGATAATATCAGTCTTCATTCCTATGAACTAATTGAAGTTTTAATAAATAAAAACCAATGATAAATTTTCATCAGTTATTCTCCAAAACAATTCTGAGCAACTGCAGTACTTCTGTTTATATTCATTCAATTTATTCATCCACTTTGCTGGATAACAACGACGTGTCAAGCACCAGAAGAATGGGGAGATGAAGTAGTAAGGACTTCTGATCTTCTGATTTTTATACCTAGCAAAGGTGCGAGGTAGGTAAACAACGGCAGTACAAGGTGATGAGTTATAACTGGGACAGCTCTGCTTCCATGGGTGTACAGAAGGGAGGGACAAGGAACGTCACAGGAGAGTGAAGAACTGCTTCCCAGAGAAGGGGCACTGATGTGAGGTCATGAAGAATGAGCTACAGGGACGACTGAGGCAGAGAAAATGGGTATGAAAGCTCTGGGAAGTTCACTGGGGCTGCAGTTCAGGGCGTGGGAAGAATAGTTGCTGGAAATTAAGCTACTCACATATGATATAGTTGGCTTTAGATGTCATGCTAAGGAATTTGGGCTTTATTTTATGGGCAATGGAGACAAGATCTATAGTAAAGCTTTTCTTTCCTTAGTGGTGGAAATAGTAGTGATATCAATTTATCAAATTCGTCTAGGCCCTATAACAAGCTCTGTAAGGTCCTATCCTGAGCAATTCTCACAACTGTTTGAGGCAGGTACTTCTGTTATCCTTTATTTTTGAGATAGGGCCTCACTCTGCACCCAGGCTGGAGTGCAGTGGTGCAATCTCAGCTTACTGCATCTTCCTCTGTACTCAAGTGATCCCACCTCAGCCTCCTGAATAGCTAGGATTATAGGCATGCACTATCATGCCCAGCTAATTTTTTAACTTTTTGTAAAGATGAGGTTTCACTATATTGCCGGCTGGTCTTGAACACTTAGGCTCCAGTGATCATCCTGCCTTGGCCTCCCAAAGTGTTGGGATTACGGGCATGAGCCACCGTATCAAGCATGTTATCCTTATTTTAAGGTCAAGCAGGTTAAAGTTTAGAAGGGCGCGGTGGCTCGTGCTTGTAATCCCAGCACTTTGCGAGGCCAGGCAGGCGGATCATTTGAGGTTAGGAGATCAAGACCAGCCTGGCCAATATGGTGAATCCTTGGCTCTACTAAAAATACAAAAATTAACTGGGCATGGTGGTGCACGCCTGTAATCCCAGCTACTCAGAAGGCTGAGGCAGGAGAATTGCTTGAACCCGGGAGGTGGAGGTCGCAGTGAGCTGTGATGGCGTCACTATACTCCAACTAAGGGAAGAGAATCTCTTGAGCCCGGGAGGCGGAGGTTTTTTTTTTTTTTTGAGACAGAGTCTCGCTTAGTCGCCCAGGCTGGAGTGCAGTGGCGCGATCTCGGCTCACTGCAAGCTCCGCCTCCCGGGTTCACGCCATTCTCCTGCCTCAGCCTCCCGAGTAGCTGGGACTACAGGCGCCCGCCGCCTCGCCCGGCTAATTTTTTGCATTTTTAGTAGAGACGGGGTTTCACCGTGTTAGCCAGGATGGTCTCGATCTCCTGACCTCGTGATCCGCCCGCCTCGGCCTCCCAAAGTGCTGGGATTACAGGCGTGAGCCACCGCGCCCGGCCTTGGGGCGGAGGTTATAGTAAGCCAAGATTGTGCCACTGCACTCCAGCCTGGGTGACAGAGCAAGACTCTGTCCCAAAAAAAAAAAAAAAAGAAAAAAGAAAAGATGATACCCAAAGTCACTGCATGGCTTTGTGTCAGAGGTGGGCTGCGATTCAAAGGCCAAGCATATGCATGGATCCATGACACCCCTAACTCATCCTCCTCATTCAGGGGTTCATGCTTGTGCTATTATGTCTAACTCAGTTGTATTGAATCTCGTGTTTGTTTCTCTTACACTCAACATAGGTTTTGGAAAAATCAATGCAAGTGAGCATAATATTGATGAATGGCCAGTCCTTCTTTCATCATGACCACCAGAGCTGGCTGGTCTGGCTCAGCTGACAAAATTGTATTCACATTGTGTAATATCTGTGAGAATCAGTGCAAAAAACTATGATGAATAATAGTTCTTAAATGAAATTTTAACATTTGAAATTTTAGATTTATAGTAAAGTTGCAAAGATGGCCAAAGTTAGCATCTCACATTACCATGGTACATTTGCCAAAACTAAGAAACCAATATTGGTACATTATTATTAACTCCAGACTTTATTTGGAGTTCATCGATTTTTCCACTTATGTCCTCTTTTTGTTCCTGCATCCCATCCAGGATACTATAGTGCATTTAACTGTCATGTTCCGAGACGGGTGGATCACGAGGTCAGGAGATCGAGACCATCCTGGCTAACACAGTGAAACCCCGTCTCTACTAAAAAATACAAAAAAACTAGCCGGGCGAGGTGGCGGGCGCCTGTAGTCCCAGCTACTCGGGAGGCTGAGGCAGGAGAATGGCCTGAACCCGGGAGGCGGAGCTTGCAGTGAGCTGAGATCCGGCCACTGCACTCCAGCCAGGGGGACAGAGTGAGACTCCGTCTCAAAAAAAAAAAAAAAAAAAAAAAAAAAAAAAAAAAAAAAAAAAAAACTGTCATGTTGCTTTAGTCTGTTCTGGTCTGGAACAGTTTCTCAGTCTTCCTTGTTTTTCATGTCCTTAATAGTCCTGAGGATACTGGCCCAGGCTGGAGTATAGTAGTACTATCATGGCTCACTACAGCCTTGAACTCTTAGGCTCAAGTGATCCTCTAGCCTCTGTTTCTCAAGTAGCTGGGAGTAGCTGGGACTACAGATACATGTCACTATGCCCAGTTAATTTTTATTTATTTTTATTTTTATTTTTGAGCCAGAGTCTCACTCTGTTGCCCAGGCTGGAGTGCAATGGTGCAATCAATCTCAGCTCACTGCAACCTCTGCCTCCTGGGTTCAAGTGATTCTCCTGCCTCAACCTCCTGAGTAGCTAAGACTACAGGTGCCTGCCACCATGCCTGGTTGATTTTTGTATTTTTAGTAGAGACAGGGTTTCACCATGTTGGCCAGGCTGGTCTCGAACTCCTGACCTAAAGTAAGCCGCCCGCCTCGGCCTCCCAAAGTGCTGGGATTACAGGCATGAGCCACTGCGCTTGGCCTTTATTTTTATTTTTGTAGAGATGGGGGGTCTCACTATTTTGCTAAGGCTGGTCTTGAACTCCTGGCCTTAAGGGGTCCTCCTGCTTTAGCCATCCAAGTGCTGGGATTATAGGCATGAGCCACTGCCTCCAGCCAATATTTGCTTATAACATAAATTCCTAGTGAATTTTTTTTTTTTTTTTGAAACAGTCTCACACTCTGTCCCCCAGGCTGGAGTGCAGTGGTGTAATCTCAGCTCACTGTAAGCTCCGCCTCCCAGGTTCTCCTGCCTCAACTGGGACTACAGGCGCTCCCCACCACACCCAGCTAATTTTTTGTATTTTCAGTAGAGACGGGGTTTCACTGTATTAGCCATGATGGTCTGGATCTCCTGACCTCGTGATCCGCCCGCCTCGGTCTCCCACAGTGCTGGGATTACAGGTATGAGCCACCATGCCCGGCCAATTCCTAGTGAATTCTTACTGTGTGCTATCAGAGAATCCATTTGATTTCATTAACTTTAGCATCCTCATCTGGTAATGTAAGTATATTAAACTAGAACACAGACCCCTCTGAGAATACAAAGAAAGCTAATGAATCTTTTACAGAAAAATGTGCAAGGAGATACGTACTTAAATGCTGTAAAAGAACCTCAGGACATCCACAGACTTTGCTGACACCTATTCTGGGCTCCAGGTTGAGAACCCTGAGCAGGGTGATTCCTAAGGTCCTTTAAAAATAAATAGACCTGGCCGGGTGCAGTAGCTCATGCCTGTAATCCCAGTGCTTTGGGAGGCCGAGGAAGGCGGATTGCCTGAGGTCAGGAGTTCAAGAACAGCCTGGTCAACATGGTGAAACCCTTTCTCTACTAAAAATACAAAAAGTAGCTGGACGTAGTGGCAGGTGCCTGTAATCCCAGCTACTCAGGAGCCTGAGGCAAGAGAATCACTTGAACCCAGGAGGCGGAGTTTGCAGTGAGCCGAGATTGTGCCACTGTACTCCAGCCTGGGCGACAAGAGCTAAACTCTGTCTCAATAAATAAATAAACCTCCAGGATTTAAAAAATTTTCCCATTCACTTTATCACTATTTGCTATGCACAAAACACTAGATTTGTGTCTAGAATAAATGAGAAATGATGTGGAATAAACGTGGCATACAGATCAATCTGAAATCTTGGTTAAAAATTTGATTTTACAGCCAGGTGCGGTGGCTCACGCCTGTAATCCCAGCACCAAATTTGGGAGGCCGAGGCAGGCGGATCACGAGGTCAGGAGATCGAGACCATCCTGGCCAACATGGTGAAACCCTGTCTCTACTAAAAATACAAAAATTAGCTGGGTGTGGTGGCATGCACCTGTAGTCCCAGCTACTCAGGAGGTTGAGACAGAAGAATCACTTGAACCTGCAAGGCAGAGATTGCAGTGAGCCGTCGTCGCACCACTGCACTCCAGCCTGACAACAGAGCGAGACTCCATCTCAAAAAAAAAAAAAAAAGAAAACAAAGTTGGATTTTAATGTATACTTACAACTTGTTCACAAATATTAGGTGTCACTTTTAGCAGCTGCAATTTCAGGGACCAGTTTCCCAATCTGCTGCTTAGGAGACTGAAAGTGGGGGAGATTATTACAGGGCTAGGTCATCCCAGGTAAGCATTTGCAGCTGGTGATCTTAGCAACAGTTCATCAGAAGGTGTCTGTTAAGAGTCAGTTTGCTAAAAGCTTGGCTGTCAGAATACCAGTCAGAGGCTGATTTACAGGGCTTGATCTACTTCACAGCCTCTTTGAGCACAAAACATTAATTGTCTGTTTGATGAGGCATCCATGCCTGTTGAAGAGTGGAGTTGACTGCCCAGGCAAGCAGTGGCTCACACCTGTAATCCCAGCACTTTGGAAGGCTGAGGTGGGCGGATCACTTGAGGTCAGGGGTTTGAGACAAGCCTGGCCAACATGGTAAAACCCCACTATCTACTAAAAAATACCAAAATTAGGCCAGGCACAGTGGCTTATGGCCGTAATCCCAGCACTTTGGGAGCCTGAGGCAGTGGATCATTTGAGGTCAGGAGTTCGAGACCTCATGGTGAAACTCGGTCTCTACTAAAATACAAAAATATTATCTGGGTGTGGTGGCATGAGCCTGTAGTCCCAGCTACTCAGGAGGCTGAGGCAGGAGGATTGTTTGAACCCGGGAGGCGGAGGCTGAAGTGCGCCGAGATCGTGCCACTGCACTGCAGTCTGGGCGACACAGGGGGACTCCGACTCAAAAAAAAAAGATGAAAAGTAGAGTCGAGACTCTCCTTTATGATTCTCCCTATTTCACTAGATGCCTGAATGTCCTTTTTCATGTGTCACCCCCAGCCATCTAGTGAAATAAGCAGATTGCATGGAAGAACAGGACCTTTGGTGAATGAGTAGTTCTTGGACTAATCAGAATCCCAGCAAATACAGAGGCTGGGGAACACCACGATAGAGGATGGGTCCCACTTAAGCACTGGGCTAAACAGCTAAGTCAAGCTGGAAACCAGCAAGTATTTTTTTCTTTGGGGGTTTTGCCTGCTTGAGGAGATAGGAGAATGCATTGCTTAAAAGCTCAGACCTGAGTAAGACAGACCTGGCTAAGTTTTGGCTTTGCCACATACCTGCCATGTGATGCTTAAGTTGCTTGGGTTTTTTGAACCCCAGGGGATGGTTAACTCTGAGGTGTGAGAGTGAGATGGGTAACACAAATAGCACTTAGCAAAGGGGCTGGTCTACAGTAAATATTCACTTTACAACTGAGCTGTTTTCATTACAGTCAACCCTTGGTATGCAGGTTATTAGTTCCGGGACTGCCTTGAGTATAACCAAATCTGTGCATACTCAAGTCCTGCAGTAGGCCCTGTGGAAAATACGTACACAAAAAGTCAGCCCCATATAACTGGGGTTTTGCATGCCACAAACACTGTATTTTCCATCTGTGTTTGGTTGGAAAAAAAGCTGCATATAAATGGATCTGTGCAGTTCAAGCCTGTATTGTTCAAGGATCAACTGTATTATTTCCTTGCTGCAACTAGAAACATTATGATATAATACTTGGACTAAGTTTTATATATATATATATATATACATTTTGTCCTCCCAGCTCACTTCTTGTTTCCTAAGCCCTATCAGACAGGTGATTATGTTTTTTTTTGTTTTTTTTTTTTTTTTTGAGACGGAGTCTCGCTCTGTCGCCCAGGCTGGTGTGCAGTGGCTGGATCTCAGCTCACTGCGAGCTCCGCCTCCCGGGTTCACGCCATTCTCCTGCCTCAGCCTCCCGAGTAGCTGGGACTACAGGCGCCCGCCACCTCGCCCGGCTAGTTTTTTGTATTTTTCTTTAGTAGAGAAGGGGTTTCACCGTGTTAGCCAGGATGGTCTCGATCTCCTGACCTCGTCTCGGCCTGCCAAAGTGCTAGGATTACAGGCTTGAGCCACCACGCCTGGCCACAAGTGGTTATCTTACAGCAATTCTAAACACTAAGGTGTAAAGAGCCAGGCCCAGTGTGGCCAAGCCTAGGGTTGTTGCCTTCACTCCCTGTGTAGAACAGGATGTTATCTAGACCAGCTCAGCTGGGGATATAACAGCTGTGCCATGGGGGAGGCCTGTGGCCATTCACTCCCTTTTCCAGGAAGATAAGCTCATGGCTGTGGGTGGGGTTGCAACATACTCTGTGGTGTTTAATCATTTGCTATTAAATGCTGCTTTTACTTGTCTCACAAATTACTGTCAGTAAATTATGGCAGGTTACCAGGAAGTTAAGATCACCATCCTTTCTTTTACTCCCTTTCAGCAAAGTTATTTAAAAACCATCTAAATAAAAACCATCTTTATGATAGTTAGAAATTATAATTCTATACCTTGGATTTCAACTGCCGGGTAAAAGGAAAATGTCTCAAAGGTACTCATGGCCAAACCTTTGCCTTTAAATGTCCTGCTTGCATTAAGTGGTAAAATGAGATGTAAAAAGATCTCGTTGAGGTGTTACATCAAGGGATCAAATTGGTTTCTACCTTACAAGCACAGCATTCCTTCCCACTGACTTCAAGAGCAAAGATGACAAATAAGGACATGTTGAATTGATATTCATTAGGATGTAAGTTTTGAAAAGAGTAAATGAAGGTTTCCAAAGACTTGGATATATCTTTCTTTTCTTGCACACTCTTAAACATTAGACAATTTTAACTGTAGCAGGATGCAGTGGTAAAAAACTAGAGAAACACAACTTTAAACTATTTCTACTATAAAATATACAATGCCAAAATAAACATTGTGGAGACTCGAGAGACAAGTACACATCTGAGAACTGAAGATGAATGCTGTAAGCACCTATCATAGTTATTAATCATCGAGGAGGAGGGAAATGAAATAATTATGAAACTGAGGTAAGACAGTAAGAAGGGAATATGCTTAGACAAGTGTTGGGAGTGGTGAGGGAGAGGTATGAACTTCCTTTTTCAAACTATTTGCATTCAATGACACACAATGACATTCAATGATGCCTGGGCCAGAGAGGCCAGGCGTGGTGGCTCACACCTATAATTCTAGCACTTTGAGAGGCCATGGTGGCAGGACAGCTTGAGACCAGAATTTGGGGACCAGCCTGGGAAACACAGTGAGACGCCATCTTTACCAAAAAAAAAAAGGAAAAAAAAAAAAGCCAGGCATCGTGGTGTGTACCTATAGTCCCAGCTACTTAGGAAGCTAAGGTGGGAGCACTGCTTGTGCCCAGGAATTGGAGGCAGCAGTGAGCTATGATCACACCACTGCACTCCCACTCTGGCCTGGGCAACAGAGCGAGATCCTATCTCTAAACACACACACACACACACACACACACACACACGCAGAGAGAGAGAGACACACACACACACACACACACAGAGCTGGGAATATGTTTAGATGACCAGGAAGGAAGTCAGTAGATGCTACACCGAAAAGCTTGTGTGTGAATGTGTATACATAAATCAAAGAAGAAGAAAGAAGGTAAAGGCAACTTCACTGGGGAAAGCATTACACAAATGGTGCTAGGATGCCCCAGCAAGAGAATCTAGAAAAGAGGAAAAGAAGGGTTAAGGTTACTTACAGCAGGAATCAAACAAGCATTTTCCTTGGATTAGCATTGTCAGGCCTCTGAGCCCAAGCCAAGCCATCGCATCCCCTGTGACTTGCATGTATAGGCCCAGATAGTCTGAAGTAACTGAAGAATCACAAAAGAAGTGCAAATGCCCTGTCCCGCCTTAACTGATGACATTCCACCACAAAAGAAGTGAAAATGGCTGGTCCTTGCCTTAAGCGATGACATTATCTTGTGAAATTCCTTTTCCTGGCTCATCCTGGCTCAAAAGACTCCCCCACTGAGCACCTTGTAACCCCCACTCCTGCCCGCCAGAGAACAACCCCCCTTTGACTGTAATTTTCCCTTACCTACCCAAATCCTATGAAACGGCCCCACTCTTATCTTGCTGACTCTCTTTTCGGACTCAGCCCGCCTGCACCCAGGTGAAATAAACAGCCATGTTGCTCACACAAAGCCTGTTTGGTGGTCTCTTCACACGGACGCGCTTGACAAGCATGAACATGCTTTCAAGACTAGTGAGGTTGGTAGATTCACAGTAGAATACAGGGCCAGGTGAGGTGGTTCCCACCTGTAATCCCAGCACTTTGGGAGGCTGAGGTGGGTGGATCACCAGAGGCCAGGAGTTGGAGACCAGCCTAGGCAATATAGGAGACCATGCCTCTACAACAAAAAACAAATGAAAAAACAAGAGCTGGGTGTGGTGGTGCGTGTCTGTAATCCCAGCTACTTGGGAGAGTAAGGCTAAGATGAGGAATTCTAGGCTACAGTAAGCTATGATCACTCCACTGCACTCCAGCCTGGGTGACAGATGGAGACCCTATCGCTAAAAAAAAAAAAGCAACTAGCTGGGTGCAGTGGCTCACGCCTGTAATCCCAACACTTTGGGAGGCCAAGGCGGGTAGATCACTTGAGACCAGCCTGGCTAACATTGTGAAACCCTTTCTCTACTAAAAATACAAAAAAATGAACCAGGCGTGGTGTCGGGTGCCTGCAATTGTAGCTACTTGGGAGGCTGAGGCAGGAGAACCACTTGAACCCAGGAGGTGGAGGTTGCAGTGAGCCGAGATTGCATCACTGCACTCCAGCCTGGGCGACAGGGTGCGACTTCGTCTCCAAAAAATAAATAAAATAAAATAAAATAAAATAAAATAAAATAAAAATAAAATAAACCAAAACAACAAAAAAAGTAGAATATGCTCAGATCTGTGTCCCAGCAACCACATGATGTAAACTTAATGCCCAGAGAAAAGAAAGATTGAAGAGGCTGAATGAAGTACACATTGATTTGAGAAGGTATCGTATTTCTGATGGCGTACTTCTGGGAGTTAGACCTAGGACAGTCTTTACAGTTTGTCATATCCAAAGATGGCAAATGGGTTTCAACTTGGGTGTCAACTGTGACTAACTGTAACAGTTGCTTTGGGAAGGATTCTGGAGCTGCTTCCAGGTTCAAAACAAAAGGATGGCATGCGTGATTACTCGTCAGTTGTAGGTTACGTCAGCTGTAGGTTAGGAAGCAGGGAGTGGCAACATATGCACCTTATATTTGTCATCCCTGAGGTGTACTCCCTTCATTTTGTAGATGAGAAAACTGATCAGAGATGTAGCGTGAAGTACTGAATTCTGCTCCCCTGACTCATACTATAATGCTGTCTTTAATCTATCACATTGCCTCACTCTACATATCAGTGTCATTAAATGTTCACTTAACCTTTTTGTTTGTTCTGTTGAGACAGGGTCTTACTCCAACCCAGGTTGGAGTGTAGTGGCACAATTACAGTTCACTGCAACCTTGACCTCCCAGGCTCAAGCAATCCTCCCACCTCAGCCCCCCAAGTAGCTGGGACTACAGGTGCACACCACCACACCCAGCTAATTTTTGTATATTTTGTAAAGACGGGGTTTCCAGTTGCACAGTCTAGTCTTGAACTCCTGGACTCAAGTGATCCACTCGCCTCAGCTTCACTAAGTGCTAGGATTATACGTCTGAGACATTGTGCCCAGCCAAATGTTCATTTGAGCTTAATGAACATTAACTTCAGGTAGCTTTGGAAGTGATCCAGTCATTATTCTCTTTGCTAATGCTGCTGCACAATTAATCTGGAAAATGCCAAACAAACCACTACATGAAAAAGTACAGTATGGGCTGGGCACGGTGGCTCATGCCTGTAATCCCAACACTTTGGGAGGCCAAGGCGCACAGATAACCTGAGGTCCGGAGTTCGAGACCAACATGGCCAACATGGCGAAACCCCGTCTCTACTAAAAGTACAAAGATTAGCCAGGCATGGAGGCAGACACCTGTAATCCCAGCTACTCAGGAGGCTGAGGCAGGAGAATCGCCTGAACTCGGGAGGTGGAGGCTGCAGTGAGCCAAGATTGCACCACTGCACTCCAGCCTGGGTGACAGCCTGACTGACAGCCTGACTGCTTGGCTCTACTACTTAGTTGCTTTGTGACTCTGGACAAGATACTTAGTCTTTTAGAACTCAGTCTTCTGTACAATGGCCACAGTAACAGTACTCACTTCCTAGGTTGTTGTGACAATTAAAGGAGTTAGGATATGTAACATTCCTAGAACAGGCTAGGCAGTTGGCACACAGTGAGTGCTACATAAGGGTTAGCCAGTGTCCTCATGATAACATGTTGTTTTTTCCCTGGTGAAGCTTTTCCTGCCTATTCCAATCCTCTCTTCCCAACTACAAAGAGCTGATGATCCTGTCTATAGTCTATATAATAACGATTTTATTGCATGTTGAGGTCTCCTACCAGAAAAGTAATTTAGACTTTTAAAGCTGTGACTGTAAGAGAAAGATTGTACATTGTGGCCCAGCATACAAGCATATATAATGTAAATGTAAAATTCAATATATATATTACATTATTTACATGATATACAGAGATACACCTTGACAGTTTTGAAGAGTATTGGTCAGATATTTTAAAGAATGTCCCTTTATTGGGATTTGTCTGATGTTATCAGTAGATAGCAGTTATGTCTTTTTGGGAGAAAGAACACAGAGGTAAAGTGCCATTTTCATCACATCATGTCAAAGGCACATACTATCAATACGACCTGTCACGGTTTTTTTTTTTTTTTTTTTTTTTTGAGACAGTCTTGCTCTATCGCCCAGATTATAGTGCAGTGGTACAATGATGGCTCACTGCAGCTTTGAGCTCCCAGCCTCCAGTGATCCTCCCACATCAGCCTCCCGAGTAGCTGGGACTGGAGGTACGTACCTCCATGTCCTGCTAATTTTATTTTATTTTATTTTATTTTATTTATTTATTTATTTTTTTGAGACGGAGTCTTGCTCTGTCACCCAGGCCGGAGTGCAGTGGCGCGATCTTGGCTTACTGCAACCTCTGCCTAAACCCTCCAGGGTTCAAGTGATTCTCCTGCCTCAGCCTCCCAAGTAGCTGGGACTACAGGTGCCTGACACCACACCTGGCTAATTTTTGTATTTTTAGTAGAGACGGGGTTTCACCATATTGACCAGGCTGGTCTTGAACTCCTGACCTTGTGATCTGCTCGCCTCGACCTCCCAAAGTGCTGGGATAACAGGCGTGAGCCACTGGGCCTGGCCTATGCCCTGCTAATTTAAAAAAATCTTTTTGCAGACATGGGGTCTTGCTATGTTGCCCAGGCCATTTGTTTATTTACTCAATTATTAATGTATATAAGTATGGCAGATATTTTATTTTATTTATTTTATTTTATTTTATTTTATTTTTATTTTTTGAGACTGAGTCTGGCTCTGTCGCCCAGGCTGGAGTGCAGTGGCCGGATCTCAGCTCACTGCAAGCTCCGCCTCCCGGGTTTATGCCATTCTCCTGCCTCAGCCTCCGGAGTAGCTGGGACCACAGGCGCCCGCCACCTCGCCCGGCTAGTTTTTTGTATTTTTTAGTAGAGACGGGGTTTCACCGTGTTAGCCAGGATGGTCTCGATCTCCTGACCTTGTGATCCGCCCGTCTCAGCCTCCCAAAGTGCTGGGATTACAGGCTTGAGCCACCGCGCCCGGCTCAGATATTTTATTTTATACTATGGGTTATAATATAATATGACCCACTGATTTTTAATTTCAGAACTTGCTAACAGACTGAGTCAAAGTTTGAAAAACACTATACCAGAACATGAACTACTTCTAGTGGGGAGAATCTATGCCTTACTTCAGATCCTTGCACAGTGCCTAGTATACAGGGAGCATACAATAAATGTTTACTGAATAGATGAAAGAATGAATGAAAGCTTTTTCTAGCAATAACTTTTCCTTTAAAAAAGTCACATAAGTATTCCAACAAAGCAGACATATAAAATACCCTCATACCCTATTCCTGCCCCGAATCCTATTCATTTTCCCAAAGATATATCCAATGTTTTTAAGTTTAGTGCCGAACCTTTTAGTTCTCCTCTGTATATCATGTAAATATGTATGCAGATGTAGCAACTTTTTTTTTTTTTTAACATAAATGTGATAAATTCATGAACTCTAAAATGTCTTAGTAACTATTCTCTTCCGGTATCTTTAAATGAACCCATTCCACCCACAAAGCCCTGGCTGGATCCCATAAAAGGTTACTAAAGGCCAGACATGGTAGTTCATGCCTTCAATCCCAGCACTTGAGAGGTTGAGGCAGGATGATCACTGGAGGCCAGAAGTTTAAGATCAGCCTGGGCAACATAATGAGACCGTCTCCACAAAAGAAAGAAAGAAAGTCACTAAAAAGATGTGTTTTAGAATTTAGAATTCATCCAAAGGACCTCCCATTTCCCAACCTAGCTCAGGCTGTCCCTTCCCTTCATTTGATCCAGTGACTTGGCCCCCATTCCTTCTCTGGCCTCTGTTCTTCGTGACTTGCTTTGGATTTCTTCTTCCAGCTCTGCTTTGGGCAATATTCCAGGACTTGACCTTTGGTATCTGCCCTCTGGCCATCATCCCAGGGGCCTATGGCACCCAGCCCTTGCACTGTCAACTGGGAGTATATCTACTTGACTGACTGATGGAGAAAGTTAAATGAGGCAAATGACATAATTGTTGTAAAAACATTTAGCATAAGTCTGGAGGCGGTGGCTCATGCCTATAATCCCAACACTTTGGGAAGCCGAAGTGGGTGGATTACCTGGGGTTTGGTGTTCGAGATCAGCTTGGTGAACATAGTGAAAACCTGTTCTCTAATAAAAGTAGAAAAATTAGCCAAGCATGGTGGCAGGTGCCTGTAATCTCAGCTACACGGGAGGCTAAGGCAGGAGAATCACTTGAACTCAGGAGGCAGAGGTTGCAGTGAGCTGAGACCGTGCCATTGCACCCCAGCCTGGGCAACAAAAGCGAAACTCCGGCCGGGCGCGGTGGCTCAAGCCTGTAATCCCAGCACTTTGGGAGGCCGAGATGGGTGGATCACGAGGTCAGGAGATCGAGACCATCCTGGCTAACACGGTGAAACCCCGTCTCTATTAAGAAATACAAAAAACTAGCCGGGCAAGGTGGCAGGCGCCTGTAGTCCCAGCTACTCGGGAGGCTGAGGCCGGAGAATGGCGTGAACCCGGGAGGCGGAGCTTGCAGTGAGCTGAGATCCGGCCACTGCACTCCAGCCTGGGCTACAGAGCAAGACTCCGTCTCAAAAAAAAAAACAAAAAAACAAAAAAACAAAAAACAACAACAACAACAAAAAAAACAAAAAAACAAAAGCGAAACTCCATCTCAAAAAAAAAAGAAAAAATTTAGCACACTTTCTTTCCTTTCCTCATTTCTTGTATTAAATTAGGGAAAAAGTACTGATAAGTCTACAGGGAAATAGATACGTATATTTATACATTTTTATTGGTCTTTTAAATTGCTATACATTTTCTGCCACGTAAGCAAGTAGAATGCAAAAACAAATCATGAAAATGATTCTATCTTTTACATTTTTTTTTTTTTTTTTTGAGACGGAGTCTCGCTCTGTCGCCCAGGCTGGAGTGCAGTGGCCGGATCTCAGCTCACTGCAAGCTCCGCCTCCCGGGTTCACGCCATTCTCCTGCCTCAGCCTGCCGAGTAGCTGGGACTACAGGCGCCCGCCACCTCGCCCGGCTAGTTTTTTGTATTTTTTTAGTAGAGATGGGGTTTCACCGTGTTAGCCAGGATAGTCTCGATCTCCTGACTTCGTGATCCGCCCGTCTCGGCCTCCCAAAGTGCTGGGATTACAGGCTTGAGCCACCGCGCCCGGCCTTATCTTTTACATATTTATTTATTTATTTATTTATTTTGAAATGGAGTCTCGCTCTGTGACCCAGGCTGGAATGCAGTGGCGCGATCTCGGCTCACTGCAAGCTCCGCCTCCCGGGTTCACACCATTCTCCTGCCTCAGCCTCCCGAGTAGCTGGGACTACAGGCGCCCTCCATCACGTCCAGCTAATTTTTTGTATTTTTAGTAGAGACAGGGTTTCACCGTGTTAGCCAGGATGGTCTCGACCTCCTGATCTCGTGATCCGCCCGCCTGGGCCTCCCAAAGTGCTGGGATTACAGGCGCGAGCCACCGCACTCGGCCCTTTTTTTTTTTTTTTTGAGAGGGAGTCTCGCTCTTGTCTCCCAGGCTGGAGTGCAAGTGGCATTATTTTAGGTCAGTGTAACCTCCGTCTCCCAGGTTCAAGTGATTCTCCTACCTCAGCCTCCCAAATAGCTGGGATTACAGGCACCCACCACCATGCCTGCCTAATTTTTTTGTATTTTTAGTAGAGAAGGGGTTTCACCATGTTGACCAGGCTGGCCTCGAACTCCTGACCTCAGGTGATCTGCCCGCCTCAGCCTTCCAAAGTGCTGGGATTACAAGCGTGAGACACCGGTGCCCGGCCAGTGATTTCACCTTTTAACTCAAGCATCCCAGTCTTAGGAATTTATCCTAAGGTATAATTAAAATCTATATGCATAAAAATGTTTACAACATTAAAAATAGTGAAACATGGAGCAAGCGCAGATACTACAAACTGAGAATTGTTAACACCAACTTCATGTCTTTTTTTTTTTTTTTTTCCCTGAGAGGGTCTTACTCTATCACCAAAGCTGGAGTGCAGTGGCACAATCATGGCTCACTGCAGCCTCAATGTCCCGTGGCTCAGGTGATACTCTCACTTCAGCCTCCCTGGTGGTTGTGACTCCAGGTACACGTCATCACACCCAGCTAATTTTTGTACTTTTTGTAGAGATGAGGTTTTGCCGTCTTGCCCAGACTGGTCTTGAACTCCTGCCTCGGCCTCCCAAAGTGCTGGCATTATAGGAGTGAGTCACCTCACCCGGCCATGTCTTTTAATTATTAAAATGAATATGGATGGTGCATCGTGGCTCATGCCTGTAATCCCAGCACTTTGGGAGGCTGAGGTGGGTGAATCACTTGAGCTTGGGAGTTTGAAACCAGCCTGGCCAACATATATATATACACACACACACACATCTATATATATATATACACACACACACCCCACACACACACACGTAAATTACCCTCAGACCTAAACATCTGCATTATACTGGTAAAAATTTAAATATTTAAACAGTATCACCATAAAGGTACATGTAGACTTACATACTCAGGCACACACACAAGCCCTCTTCACTTTATTTTTAAAAATTTTTGTTTATTTATTTTGAAACAGGGTCTTTCTTTGTCACCCAGGCTGGAGTGTAGTGGCATGATCTCGGCTCACTGTAACCTCTGCGTGGGCCACCACACCCGGCTAATTTTTTGCATTTTTTGTAGAGTCAGGGTTTCACCATGTTGCCCAATCTGATCTCGAATTCCTGGGCTCAAGCGATCTGCCAACCTTGGCCTCTCAAAGCACTGGGATTACAGGCATGGACGCCATTCCCGGTACCCTGTTAACTTTATTTATTTATTATTTTTTATTTGGTTTTGGAGGAGACTCCCTCTGTTGCCTAGACTGGAGTGAGTGGCGTGATCTCGGCTCACTGCAACCTCCACCTCCCAGGTTCAAGCAATTCTCCTGTCTCAGCCTCCTGAGTAGCTGGGATTACAGGCATGTGCCACCACACCTGGCTAATTTTTGTACTTTTAGTAGAGACCAGGTTTTACCATGTTGGTCAGGCTGGTCTGGAACTCCTCACCTCAGGTGATCCACCTGCCTTGGTCTCCCATAGTGCTGGGATTACAGGCATGAGCCACCACACTTGTCCTAATTTTTGTATTTTTAGTAGAGACAAGGTTTTACCATGTTAGCCAGGCTGGTCTCGAACGAACTCCTGACCTCAGGTGATCGGCCCGCCTCGGCCTCCCAAAATGCTGGGATTATAAGCGTGAGCCACCGTGCCCAGCATATTTGTTTATTTTTTTTACTTGGAGTAGTCTTCAGTGTTACCCCATCTTCACTTTAATATGAATACTTATGTCTCTCTGATCTCTGCTTTAAAAAACACTAACTTTGTATGTGGAATTATTTTATTTATTTTATTGTTTAGAGACAGGGTCTTGCTGTGAGTCTGGTCTCAAACTCCTGTCCTCAAGCAGTTCTCCTACCTCAGCCTCCCAAGTATCTGGGATTACAGGTTTGAGTATTTGGAATAATTTTAGATTTACAAAGGTTGTGAAGGTAGTACAGAGAATTTTCGTATACCCTTGCCCATCTCCCCTAATATTATCCTCTCACATTACCATGGTACATGTATAAAATCTAACAAATTAACATGGATAGAATTATTATAACTAAACTCAGATTTTGTTCACATTTCACCAGTTTTTCCCTTTGTCCGATTTCTACTCCGGGCTCCCCTCCATGATACCATGTTGCATTTAGTCATCTTATTTCCTTAATCTTCTCTGGACTGTGATGGTTTTTTAGTCTTTTCTTGTTTTTCATGACTGTGACAGTTTTGGGGAATACTGGCCAGAATATCCCTCAATTTGGGTTTGTCTAATGTATTTTCTCATGATTGGCCGGGCTTGGTGGCTCATGCCTGTATTCCAGCACTTTAAGAGGCTGAAGTGGGAGGATCGCTTGAGCCCAGGAGTTCAAAACCAGCCTACGCAACAAAGCAAGACCCCATCTCCACAAGAAAATAAAAAAGTTAGCTAGGTGTGGTCTCAGCTACACAGGAGGCTGAGGCAGGAAGATCCCTTGAGCCCAGGGAGTCAAGGCTGTAGTGAGCCATGTTTGCACCACTGCACTCCAGCCTAGGTGACAGAGTAATACCCTGCCTTAAAAAAAAAAAAAAAAGAAAAAGAAAAAATACAATGTAGATATGCTGGACAAAGGGGATATTCACATCCCAGACACAGCAGAGCAGGATGGCACAAAACTTCATCATGCTACTCAGAACAGTGTGCAATTTAAAACTTAAGAATTGTTGCAGGCACTGTGGCTCACGCCTGTAATCCCAGCTCTTTGGGAGGCCGAGGAGGGCGGATCACCTCAGGTTGAGAGTTCGAGACCAGCCTGACCAACGTGGAGGAAACACTGTCTCTGCTAAAAATACAAAAATTAGCCGGCGTGGTGGTGCATGCCTGTAATCCCAGCAGTTCAGGAGTCTGAGGCAGGAGAATTGCTTAAACCTGGGAGGTGGAGGTTGCGGTGAGCTGAGATCACGCCATTGCACTCCAGCCTGGGCAACAAGAGCAAAACTCCGCCTCAAAAAAAAAAAAAAGATTTTTTTATTTCTGGAATTTTCTATTTAATATTTTCAGACCACTGTTGACTGTGGGTAACTGAAACAGTGGAAAGCAAAACTGTGGGCAAGTAGGGACTGCAGTATGTACTCATGTATGTTTATTTTATACTTTGGGCTATATCCAATGCTATACTGTTCAATTTATTCCATCTTTGGCCACTAGGAACTCTTACAGGTTGTCCGATCTGCTTGTCTGTATCTCTTTTTAACAGCTTTATTGAAATATAATTAACATGCCATACAATTCACTCACTTAAAGTGTACAATTCAATGGCTTTTAGTATACTCACTTACTTGTGCAAGTATTACTACAACCTTATACCTCTTGTATATCATCCCCTAAATTCCTATCCCCTGGCAACCCCGAATTTACTTTCTATCTTTTTATATTTGCCTATTTGGGATACTTCATATAAATGGAATTATACAACATGGTGTCCTTTGTGACTGGCTTCTTTCACTTAGCAAAATGTTTTCAAGATCCCTCTGTTTTTGTTTTTGTTTTTTCTTTTGTTTGTTTGTTTGTTTTTTGAGATGGAGTCTTACTTTGTCGCCCAGGCTGGAGTGCAGTAGCACAATCTCAGCTTACTGCAACCTCCACATCCCAGGTTCAAGCAATTCTTCTGCCTCAGCCTCCCGAGTAGCTGGGATCATAGGCATGCCCCACCATACTCAGCTTGTGGTTTTTTTTTGTATTTTTAGTAGAGACAGGGTTTCACCATGTTGGCCAGGCTGGTCTTGAATTCCTGACCTCAGGTGATCCACCCACCTTGGTCTGCCAGAGTACTGGGATTACAGGCGTGAGCCACTGCACCTGGCCTATCTGTTCTATTTTGAATGTTTATCTATTTAGATGTTCACTTTATATAGTTGTAATCCATGTGACTGTAGAATTTGGCATTTTGATTTTGTGACTTAACATTATTTATGTACATTTTCCCATTCTTTTACAGAGTTTGCATATTCAATTTATTTATTTATTTATGAGACGGAGTCTTGCTGTATCACCAAGGCTGGAGTGCAGTGGTGTGATCTCAGCACACTGCAACTTCCCCCTCCCAGGTTCAGGCAATTCTCCTGCCTCAGTCTCCGGAGTAGCTGGGATCACAGGCATACATCACCACACCTGGCTGATTTTTGTATTTTTAGTAGAGATGGGGTTTCACCATGTTGGCCAGGCTGGTCTCGAACTCCTGACTTTAAGGGAACCACCTGCTTTGGCCTCTCAAAGTGCTGGGACTACAGGCATGAGCCACCACGCCTGGCTCAGATAACATCTTTTTTGTTTGTTTGTCTTGAGATGGAGTTTTGCTCTTGTTGCCCAGGCTAGAGGGCAATGGCATGATCTCGGCTCACTGCAACCTCCACCTCTTGGGTTCAAGCGCTTCTCCTGTCTCAGCCTCCCGAGTAGCTGGGATTACAGGCGCCCATCACCACACCCAGCTAAATTTTGTATTTTTAGAAGAGACGGGGTTTCTCCATGTTGGTCAGGCTGGTCTTGAACTCCCGACCTCAGATGATCCACCTGCCTCGGCCTCCCAAAGTGTGTGAGCCACCGTACCTGGCCTTTTTTTGAGATGGAGTTTCGCTCTTGTTGTCCAGGCTGGAGTGCAATGGCTCAATCTCGGCTCACTGCAACCTTGGCCTCCCAGGTTCAAGCGATTCTCCTGCCTCAGCATCCCAAGTAGCTGGGATTAAAGGCATGTGCCACTACACCCGGCTAATTTTGTATTTTTAGTAGAGGTGGGCTTTCACCCTGTTGGTCAGGCTGGTCTTGAACTCCTGACCTCAAGTGATTCACCTCCTTGGCCTCCCAAAGTGCTGGGATTACAGGCGTGAGCCACCGTACCTGGCCTGTCCTTATCAAATGAACAGACAAATGATTTGGGGGAGTGCTACGGTCTGAATGCTTGTGTCTTCCACATATTACGTTGAAACCTTACACTCCATGTGCTAGTATGGGAAGATGGGCCTCTGGGAGGTGATTAGATCATAAGCACTCTGCCCTCATGAATAGGATGAGTGCCTTATAAAGGAGACCCCAGAGCTAGTTGGGGTGCAGTGAGAAGGCATAGTCTATGAGGAAGCAGGCCCTCACCAGACACTGATGAGATCTTGATCTTGGACTTCCCAGCCTCTAGACTGTGACAAATCTCTGCTCCTTTTTCTTTAGAGACAGGGTCTTGCTCTGTTGCCCAGGCTGGAGTGCAGTGGCATCATCATAACTCACTGCAGCTTCAAACTTCTGGGCTCAAGCCATCCTCCCACCTCAGCCTCTTGAGTACCTGGGACTACAGGCAGACACCATTGTGCCCAGTTAATTGTTTTAATTTTTTTGTAGAGACAGGATCTCACTTTGTTGCCCAGGCTGTTTGTTCTTTTTTTTTTTTTTTTTTTTTTTTAGACAGAGTCTCGCTCTGTCGCCAGGCTGCAGAGTGCAGCGGTGCAAACTCGGCTCATTGCAACCTCCTCCTCCAGGGTTCAAGTGATTCTCCTGCCTCAGCCTCCCGAGTAACTGGGACTACAGGCGCCCGCCACCACACCTGGCTAATTTTTGTATCTTTATTTTTTGTATTTTTAGTAGAGACAGGGTTTCACCACGTTGGCCAGGATAGTCTCGATCTCTTGACCTCGTGATCCACCCTCCTCGGCCTCCCAAAGTGCTGGGATTACAGGTGTGATCTGCACCTGGCCTGTTCTTAAAACCCTTAGTTTTAAGCAATCCTCCTGCATTAGTCCCCAGAAGTACTTAGATTACAGGTATGAGTCACAGGGCCCAGCCCAAATTTCTGTCATTTGTAAGTTATTTAGCCTAAGGTATTTTGTTGTAGCATCCTGTATTAGTCAGGGTTCTCTAGAAGGACAGGACTAATAGGATAGATGCATATATAAAGGGGAGTTTACCAAGTAGTATTAACTCACACGATCACAAGGTCTCACAATACGCTGCCTGCAAGCTGAGGAGCAAGGAAGCCAGTCTGAGTCCCAAAGCTGAAGAACTTGGAGCCTGATGTTTGAGGGCAGGAAGCATCCAGCAGGGGAGAAAGATGTAGGTTGGAAGGCTAAGGCAGTCTCACCTTTTCACATTTTTCTGCCTGCTTTATATTCACTGGCAGCTGATTAGATGGTACCCAAACAGATTAAGGGTGGGTCTGCCTTTCCCAGCCCACTGACTCAAAAGTTAATCTCCCTTGGCAACACCCTCACAGACACACACAGGATCAATACATTTCTTTTTTTTTTTTGAGACGGAGTCTGGCTCTGTTGCCCAGGCTGGAGTGCAGTGGCGGGATCTCAGCTCACTGCAAGCCCCGCCTCCCGGGTTCATGCCATTCTCCTGCCTCAGCCTCCCAAGTAGCTGGGAGTACAGGCGCCCGCCACCTCGCCTGGCTAATTTTTTTTGTATTTTAGTAGAGACGGGGTTTCACCGTCTTAGCCAGGATGGTCTTGATCTCCTGACCTCGTGATCCGCCCGTCTCGGCCTCCCAAAGTGCTGGGATTACAGGCTTGAGCCACCGTGCCCGGCCGGATCAATACATTTCATCCTTCAATCCAATCAAGTTGACACTCAGTATTAACCACCACACAGCCCAAACAGAATAAGACAGGGAGCTTGTTAAAACAGAGTCTGATTCCAGGAGTTCGAGGCTGCAGTGAGCTATGATCACACTATTGTACTCCAGCCTGGGAGACAGAATGAGACCCCGTTTCTAAAATAAATACATAAATAAATAATAGAGTCTGGTTCCGTAGATCTGGGGCAGGGTCTGGCATTCTGTACTTCTAACAAGCTCTCAGTTGATGCCAATACTGCTGGTGCAGGGACCATGCTCAGAGTAGCAAAGACTGATCAAGGTTCACACCTATAAAAACATAAGGTTCATTTCACTGAATCCCAAATTAAATTCAGTTAACACTGATTGAGAGCTTACTTGGTATAAGACTACAAGGGAACAGCCTCTTGAGTAGCCGGGACTACAGGGAAACACCATTGTGCCGTTTTGTTTGTTTGTTTGTTTGTTTTTGTAGAGACAGGGTCTCACTTTGTTGCCCAGGCTGTTTATTCTTAAACTCCTAAATTTAAGCAACCCTCCTGCCTTGGTAGGTTGTACCCAGAAGTACTTAGATTACCGGTATGAGCCACAGTGCCCAGCTCAAATTTCTGTCATTCATAAGTTACTTAGTCTAAGGTATTTTGTTGTAGCAGCCTGTATTAGTCAGGGTTCTCCAGGAGATCGAAACCATCCTGGCTAACACGGTGAAACCCCGTCTCTACTAAAAAATACAAAAAAAAACTAGCCGGGTGCGGTGGCGGGCGCCTGTAGTCCCAGCTACTCGGGAGGCTGAGGCAGGAGAATGGCGTGAACCCGGGAGGGGGAGCTTGCAGTGAGCCGAGATCCGGCCATTGCACTCCAGCCTGGGCGGCAGAGTGAGACTCCGTCTCAAAAAAAAAAAA
>NC_037675.1:32061565-32089294 GCF_003255815.1 Theropithecus gelada | reverse complement strand
TGGGAGGCCGAGACGGGCGGATCACGAGGTCAGGAGATCGAGACTCTGGCTAACACGGTGAAACCCCGTCTCTACTAAAAAATACAAAAAAAAACTAGCCGGGTGCGGTGGCGGGCGCCTGTAGTCCCAGCTACTCGGGAGGCTGAGGCAGGAGAATGGCGTGAACCCGGGAGGGGGAGCTTGCAGTGAGCCGAGATCCGGCCATTGCACTCCAGCCTGGGCGGCAGAGTGAGACTCCGTCTCAAAAAAAAAAAAAAAAAAAAAAAAAAAAAAAATTAATTAACTAATTAATTTTTTTTTTGAGACAGAGTCTCGTTTAGTCTCCCAGACAGGAGTATAATGGTGTGATCTCTGGTCACTGCAACCTCTGCCTCCCGGGTTCAAGCAATTCTCCCACCTCAGCCTCCTGAGTAGCTGGGATTACAGGCACCCGCCATTATGCCTGGCTAATTTTTTTTTTTTTTTTTTTTTTTTGAGACGGAGTCTCGCTGTGCTCCCAGGCTGGAGTGCAGTGGCGTGATCTCAGCTCACTGCAAGCTCCGCCTCCCGGGTTCATGCCATTCTCCTGCCTCAGCCTCCTGAGTAGCTGAGACTACAGGCGCCCGCCACCACGCCCGGCTAGTTTTTTGTATTTTTAGTAGAGACGGGGTTTCACCATGTTAGCCAGGATGGTCTCGATCTCCTGACCTCGTGATCCACCTGCCTCGGCCTCCCAAAGTGCTGGGATTACAGGCTTGAGCCACCGCGCCCGGCCGCCTGGCTAATTTTTGTAGAAATTTTTTTTTTTTTTTTTGTAGAGATGGGGTTTCACCACGTTGGCCAGGCTGGTCTTGAACTCCTGACTTCAGGTGATCTGCCCTGCCTCCCAAAGTGCTGGGATTACAGGCATGAGCCACTGTGCCTGGACATTAGTCAGGGTTCTCTAGAGGGACAGAACTAATAGGATAGTCCTACACAAATATATAAGTATTATGAATAATTTTTCATTTGGTCATGGATCTGGCTGGTTGGGTGGCTGCCTCCTCCCTCAAAGCCACAAGGTGTCTCTCCCAAAGTTGAAAATATTTTCAGCAGACATGGAAGAACCATTATTTTGTCAAGCATTTACCAGCACCTGGCTAGCTTTTTTTTTTTTTTTTTTTGAGACAGAGTCTCACTGTCACCCAGGCTGCAGTGCAATGACACAATCTCGGCTCACTGTAAATGCTGCTTCTCGAGGTTACGTGATTCTCCTCCCTCAGCCTCCCAAGTAGCTGGGATTACGGGCATGTGCCACCATGCCTGGCTAATTTTTGTATTTTTGGCAGAGATGAGGTTTCGCCATGTTGTCCAGGCAGGTCTCAAACTTCTGACCTCGTGATCCGCCTGCTTCAACCTCCCAAAGTGTAGGATTATAGGTGTGAGCCGCCGTGCCCGTTCCTGGCTAGAATTTTTATTTCACCTCAAGAAATTGCAGAAATAGGCCAGGTATGGTGACTCATGCCTGTAATCCCTGTAATCCCAGCACTTTGGGAGGCCGAGGCGGGTGGATCACCTGATGTCAGGAGTTCGAGACCAGCCTGGCCAACATGGTGGAACCCTGTTTCTACTAAAAATACAAAATACAAAAAATTAGCCAGGTGTGGTGGTGGGTGCCTGTAATCCCAGCTACTTGGGAGGCTGAGGCAAGAGAATCGGTTGAACCTGGGAGGCGGAGGTTGCAGTGAGCTGAGATCATGCCACTGCAGTCCAGCTTGGGCAACAAGAGCAAAACTCCATCTCAAAAAAAAAAAAAAAAAATTAAAGAAATATATTTCGACTTTTATGTCACACCATATACAAAAATAACCCAAAACAGATCATAGACCTAAATGTAAGCACTAAAGTTATATAAAACTTTTAGAAAAAATAAATTTAAGGCTGGGTGTGGTAGCTAACACCAGTAATCGCAGCACTTTGAGAGCCCAAGGCGAGGGAATCACTTGAGGCTAGGAGTTCAAGAACAGTCTGGCCAACAGGGCAAAACCCTCATCTCTACTAAAATTAACCGGGTGTAGCAGTCACGTCTATAATCCCAACTACTCGGGAGGCTGAGGCATGACACTTGCTTGAGCCTGGGAGGAGGTTGCAGTGAGCCAAGATTGCACCACTGCAATCCAGCCTGGTGACACAGCAAGATTGTGTCTCAAAAAATAAAAAGAAACAAACAAACAAATAACACCCCCCTCCCCGCAAGAAAACCCACATAAGACACCATTAAGAAAATGAAATGTCACAGACTAGAAAAAATGATTTGCAAACCATGTATCTGATGAAGGACTTGGATTTAGAATATATAAAGAATTCTTAATAGGAAGACAAGCAACATAATTAAAAAACAGACAATGTATAAGGAAATAAATTTAAAGAGGATATATGAATGGCAAATAAGCATGTGAAAAAATGTTCAATACCCTTAATCACTGGGAAAATACAAACATGGTTTTAAACCCCAGTAAGATACAATTTCACACCCACTTGAATGGTCATAATAAAAAAGGCAGACAGTAACAAATGCTAGGATGTGGAGACCCTGGAATGTTCATACACTGCTGGTGGGAATGTAAATGCTATAGCCACTTTAGAAAACAAACTGGCAGTTTCCAAAAAAGTTAAACACAATTTACCATATTATCCAGCAATTCTACTTCTAAGTATATACTTAAGAGAAATGAAAATATTTCTATCAGTTAATGAATAGATGAACAAAACATGGTATATCCATACAGTAGAAAACTATTCAACAATGAAGGGGAACAAAATGAATGAATCTTAAAAACAGTTAGTGAAAGAAGCCAGATGCAGAATACTACCTATTATATGATCCTGATAGAAAGTAGATTAGTGGCTACCAGGACCAGCAGAAGAAAGGTTGGGGCTTTGTTTTGGGGATTTAAAAAATCTTCTGGCTCGGTGTGGTGGCTCACACCTGCAATCCCAGCACTTCGGGAGGCTGAGGCCGGCGGATCACCTGAGGTCAGGAATTCGAGATCAGCCTGACCAACATGGAGAAACCCCATCTCTACTAAAAACACAAAATTAGCCAGACATAGTGACGCATACCTGTAATCCCAGCTACTCAGGAGGCTGAGGCAGGAGAATTGCTTGAACCCGGGAGGTGGAGGTTGCGGTAAGCCAAGATCATGCCATTGCACTCCAGCCCGGGCAACAAGAGTGAAAGAAACTCCATCTCAAAAAAAAAAAAAAAAAAAAAAAAAAAAAAAATTCTAGCTCCTTCTCTCCCTTTCCTGAAGGCTGGAGGGTGGAACTGAAACTTCCAGCTCTCTAATCCTCTCATCACTTGGTCTTTCCTTGACTGGCCCCACCCTGAGGCTAGCTACAGACTCACTCTAGGTCACTTTATTAGTATAAACTCAGGGGTTATGAAAGGGGCTCAGTGTGAATAACAAAAGATATTCCTATCACTCAAGAAACTTTAAGAGTTTTAGGGGCTTTGTCACAGGAATCAGAGACAAAGGCCAAATATATTTCCTATTATACCACAGAACTATATATTTTGAATGGTATATTAGTCCGCTTTCACACTGATATAAAGAACTGCCCAAGACTAGGTAATTTATAATGGAAAGAGGTTTAATTGGCTCACAGTTCAGCATGGCTTGGGGGGGCCTCATGAATTTACTATCATGGCATAAGGCGACGGGGAAGCAAGGCACCTTCTTCACAAGGTGGCAGGATGGCCAAGTGCCAAGCGAAGGGGGAAGGACCCCCTTACAAAATCATCAGATGTCACTCACATCTCATATAATAGCATGGAGGAAACGGCCCCCATGATTCAATTACCTCAACCTGGTCTCTCCCTTGACATGTGGGGATTATGGGGATTACCATTCAAGATGAGATTTGGGTGGCGACACAAAGCCTAACCATATCGAATGGTATGTGGCCAATGGTTCATAAAAATTTTTATGGAATATACATGATACCTAAAGTTGTTTTAAAAAATTATAGAAAACAGGCCAGGATTGGCAGCTCACGCCTATAATCCCAGCACTTTGGGAGGCTGAAGCGGGCGGATCACTTGAGGCCAGGAGTTTGAGACCAACCTGGCCAACATGGTGAAACCCCGTCTCCACTAAAAATACAAAAATTAGCTGGGTGTAGTGGCGGACTCCTGTAATCCCAGCTACTCAGGGTGCTGAGGCACTAGACTTGCTTGAACCTGGGAGGTGGGGGTTGCAATGAGCCGAGATCGCACCACTGCACTGCAGCCTGGTGACAGAGCAAGACTATCTCAACAACAACAGCAGCAACAACAACAAATAACAGAAAATGTATCTTGCAAAATAAAGAATATACTGTCATGTCTGCCCCTAAACCTGATACTCTTCACAAGGTTCATCTTATGAAATGTGAAGGATTACCCTTGGAATGCATTAGGCAACAGGACCATGGAATTAAATGCATAGTGCCTGGGTCATTAAAAATAAACATATACACTTGAGGCCAGGAGTTCAAGACCAGCCTGAGAAACATAGCAAGACCCCATTTCTACAAAACATATTTTTTAAAAACTAGCAAGGCCAGGTTCATGGTTCAGGCCTGTAATCCCAGCACTTTGGGAAGCTGAGGTGGGCAGATCGCTTGAGCCCGGGAGTTTGAAACCAGCCTAGGCAACATAGCAAGACCTTGCCTCTATTTAAAAAAAAAAAAAAAAAAAAAAATTAGCCTGGCATGGTGGCATGTGCCTGTAGTTCCAGCTACTTGGGAGGCTGAGGCAAGAGGATGGCTTGAGCCCAGGAGATTGAGGCTGCAGTAATCTATGATTATACCATAATACTCTAGTTTGGGCAACAGAGTGAGACTCTGTCTTTAAAAAAAAAAATTACTAGACATATAATGTGTTCCTCCTACTCCTTGCAATACTTGTTAGCTACTATGTAGAAACTCTATCTCTGGAAGGTCCAGCACTACTATGACATAGTAAGTAGAAAAGGAAGGGTTATAGTAAAGTGCATTGTGCTTAACTCTAGATAGTAGGATTAGGGGCAATATTTATTCTATATTGTTACTTGGTTTTAAACTTCCCAAATTTTAAGAGATATATTACTTTTTGTGTCACATACATATATATATCACATACATACATACATACATACAGTTTGTTTTTAAAATATTGAGTTAAATTATATAATTTTACAAAGTTATCTAGCTGTAAAATAAATGTTTACCCTAAATAATTAAGCTACTGTTTCATTTATTGTGACATTTCTAAATGCCATAAGTCTTTAAAATATGTGCTGTTTTTCAAAATGGATGTGGTAAGAGCATCCAATCAGCATGTCTTAAACTCAGGAAATATGGAAATGGCAACTGCGAGATTCTTTTTGCCACGCCATATTGATTCATTCCATCAGCTTCCAAATATTAATAATTTAGCTGTTTCTGAATTTCTCCATCCATAAATGGGAGGAAATAATACTGGTCAGTAGCAGATTTTTATCTAATTTGGATAACCTCCCTCCGAGTTTGTTATATTATGCTTGTACACAACAAAAACATTGTTTCTTTGCCTCGGAATTTACTTGAATTCTACAATGATTCAGTTTCCTCACCTGTCAACTGGGAATAATGCTAACTCTGTTGCCGAGTTATTGTGAGGGCTAAATGAGATAAGGAAAATGTGAAACCCTCCAGAGGCTCCTTTCTCTCATCCTATTCTCCAGTGTAGGTAAGATTCTCTTGCCAACAGATTCTCCCTACTACAGTCCTAGGATTACTGAAATTTGTTTTCTTTTTTTTTTTTTTTTTTGAGACGGAGTCTCACTGTGTCTCCCAGGCTGGAGTGCAGTGGCGCGATCTCGGCTCACTGCAAGCTCCGCCCCCCGGGTTCACGCCATTCTCCCGCCTCAGCCTCCCGAGTAGCTGGGACTACAGGCGCCCGCTACCGCGCCCGGCTAGTTTTTTGTATTTTTAGTAGAGACGGGGTTTCACCATGTTAGCCAGGATAGTCTCGATCTCCTGACCTTGTGATCCACCCGCCTCGGCCTCCCAAAGTGCTGGGATTACAGTCTTGAGCCACCGCGCCCGGCTGAAATTTGTTTTCAAGAAACCTGTCACTCATTCTACCTTTTTTCCCATCCACTACCCCCTCTCAGTCTCTCTCTCAAAATCCCTCCTTTATGATTCAAAGTATATTTAAAGTAGCTTTAGATGAAACTTTTTCTTTTTTCTATTAAAGTCTTGAGTCACTCAACAAATATTTCAGCCATATTTGATTAATTTGGCATTAAACACATATGTATGTGTGTTGCTTTTTTTTTTTTCTTTTTTGAAACAGAGTGCCACTCTGTCACCCAGGCTGGAGTGCAATGGTGCAATCTCGGCTCACTGCAACTTCCGCCTCCCGAGTTCAAGCGATTCTCCTGCCTCAGTTTCCCAAGTAGCTGGGACTACAGGCGTGCACCACCACGCCCAGCTAATTTTTGCATTTTTAGTAAAGACGGGGTTTCACCATGTTGGCCAGGCTGATCTCGAGCTTCTGGCCTCAAGTGATCCACCTCCCTGGGCTTCCCAAAGTGCTGGGATTACAGGTTACAGGCATGAGCCACTGCGCCCGGTTACATCTGAAAAATTTTAAAGTTTCACACAGCTTTCAGATCTTGATCTAAAGCCATTTTGGTAAAAGATATTTTGGTAAATTGACCGAAGAGTCTCATCAAATTCTGGTCCGAGATACAATTTAAGTCCAAATAAGTGTAGTTATTTGCAACTTTAAAGTAAACATTAATAAAGCAGAGGGAAGTCAAATGTTTTACTGAAAAGGATACTGTATTTTCAAAGAAGTTCAAGTCAGACTTTTTATCCTAAATTAGGGAGTTGAACTAAAGAATTTTAAATATTTTTACAGGAATATGATGCAGGCTGGGGAGAAAAACTGAGGATGAGGAATCTATATACTATAAATAGATCATCACATTGATTGATTGAAAGTACTTGTTTTATTTTTACTCCTTAATCATCTCTGTGCCTGTGGAGTGGGGGATGGAGAGATTGAGAGTAGACTGTCAAGCATTTGCCAGCGAGAAACTGACTAGCAGAATCCCCTGATGGTAGAGGAGGTAAGAACAGTTTAAAAAGATATAAAGTGGTAATGGCCAGAGTGTGTTATGTACCTGTGTGTGCATGTTTGTGTGTGCCATTGTTGCTATCTATTCCCTACATTTAAAGTTAAAAGTAACTTGGATCATCATATTCTACCTTCCATTCTTTGGAGAGAAAAGCTAGTTCAAACAGACCCAAGCTTCCCATTACTGTATATAATGAAGGCAACAATATCTTTCAAAATGGAAATAAAATTTCTTCTTCTAAAATTATCTTTCTTCTATTTGGTTTCAGTGCCAAGGGTAATTTATTCAGAAATTTAAAGTAATGTTGGCCGGGTGTGGTGGCTCATGCCTGTAATCCCAGCACTTTGGGAAGTTGAGGCATGTGGATCACCTGAGGTCAGAAGTTCGAGACCAGCCTGGCCAACATGACAAAACCCTGTGTCTACTAAAAATACAAAAAAATTAGCCGGGTGTGGTGGTGTGCTTCTGTAATCCCAGCTACTAGGGAGGCTGAAGCAGGAGAGTTGCTTGAACCTGGGAGGTGGAGGCTGCAGTGAGCAGAGATGCAGCCTGGGCAACAGAGTGAGACCCCTCGTATCAAAAAATAAAATAAAATAATGTTAAAATAGGGAATTAAATACTCACTTTGACAAACTGGGGTATAGGTTAGAAATGGAAAAGAAAAAGCCCTGCAAGGGGAATCTTATTCTCAATTGTTCTAAATTAGCCACACAATATTTGTGCTTAGTGGTGAAAACTCTTCATCAAACTTGTGGATTCACAAGAATATCCAGTATCTTAATTTTAGAGAAAGGCAGTGGGGACCAAAAATTGTTGTGTTTGGGATGCTCCCAGGAGGTGCTATAGTGATGCTGCAATGAGTCGTGATGCATGTCATGTTACAAAGGAGGAACTGCAGAGGAGAACTAGGATTACTACAGATTACTTCCCATTCCTAATAAATGGTGAATCAAGTTTTCCCCTCAAATTAAAAATATTACAAACCTGTCAGGCATGGTGGCTCATGCCTATAATCCCAGCACTTTGGGAGGTTGAGGCAGGTGGACACCTGAGGTCAGGAGATCGAGACCAGCCTGGCTAACATGGTGAAACCCCATCGCTATTAAAAATACAAAAATTAGCTGGGTGTGGTGGCAGGTGCCTGTAATCCCAGGTACTAGGGAGGCTGTGGCAGGAGAAATGCTTGAACTCAGGAGGTGGAAGTTGCAGTGAGCTGAGATTATGCCACTATATTCCAGCCTGGGTGACAGACACAGTGAGACTCCGTCTCAAAACCAAAAAAATAAACAAGCAAGCAAAATATTTCAAACCAGATACTCTGGATTCTGAAATATTTGTGTACTTTTTCTTTTTTTTTTTGAGATGGAGTCTCGCTTTGTCAACCAGGCTGGAGTTCAGTGGTGCGATCTCAGCTCACTGCTAGTTCTGCCTCCCCAGTTCACACCATTCTCCTACCTCAGCCTCTCGAGTAGCTGGGACTATAGGTGCCCGCCACCATGCCCGGCTATTTTGTATTTTTAGTAGAGACGGGGTTTCACCACGTTGTGTACTTCTTATCTAAATTTGTTAATTTTTATTAGATATCTGATTCCCAATGAAAACTGTGAAAGAAAACTGGTCTATCATTTTTCTAGTAGTATATCTGAAAAATTTATTTATTTATTTATTTATTTATTTTTTTTGAGACAGAGTCTCGCTCTGTCGCCCAGGCTGGAGTGCAGTGGCCGGATCTCAGCTCACTGCAAGCTCCACCTCCCGGGTTTACGCCATTCTCCTGCCTCAGCCTCCCGAGTAGCTGGGACTACAGGCGCCCGCCACCTCGCCCGGCTCAGTTTTCGTATTTTTTAGTAGAGACGGGGTTTCACCGTGTCAGCCAGGATGGTCTAGATCTCCTGACCTCGTGATCCACCCGTCTCGGCCTCCCAAAGTGCTGGGATTACAGGCTTGAGCCACCGCGCCCGGCGTATATCTGAAAAATTTATAAAGCTTCATGTGGCTCACAGATCTTGACCTAAAGCCATTTTGGTAAACTGATCAAAAAGTCTCATCAAATTCTGGTCCAAGACACAATTTAAATCCAAATTGTTTTATGACAGTCTTGAAAATTAAGAAATACAATAAAATGAAAAAAACTGTGAAAGACATACAAAGGCAAATAGATTTTTCTCATATAGTACATTTTTCTCTTCATTTAATGGGCAGTGATCACCTAACAGCACTGCATTAGGATTCAAATGACAAGTCTGTGAGTATTCTTTTTTTTTTTTTTGAGACAGAGTCTCGCTCTGTCACCCAGGCTGGAGTGCAGTGGCACAATCTTGGCTCACTATAACCTCTGCCTCCCAGGTTCAAGCAATTCTCCTGCCTTGGCCTCCCGAGTAGCTGGGATTACAAGCGCCCAACACCACACCAAGCTAATTTTTGTATTTTTAGTAGAGAAGTGGTTTCACCATCTTGGCCAGGCTGGTCTTGAACTCCTGACCTCATGATCCACCCCCCTCGGCCTCCCAAAGTGCTTGGATTACAGGCGGGAGCCATCGCACCCGGCTCTGTGAGTGTTCTTAAGGTCAAGTGCAAAGTTATAGATTTTAAGTTCAAATCAAACCAAAGGACTTTAGAATTAAAATTTAATTTACCAGCCGGGCGCGGTGGCTCAAGCCTGTAATCCTAGCACTTTGGGAGGCCGAGACGGGCGGATCACGAGGTCAGGAGATCGAGACCATCCTGGCTAACACCATGAAACCCCGTCTCTACTAAAAATACAAAAAACTAGCCGGACGAGGTGGCGGGCGCCTGTAGTCCCAGCTACTTGGGAGGCTGAGGCAGGAGAATGGCGTAAACCCGGGAGGCGGAGCTTGCAGTGAGCTGAGATCCAGCCACTGTACTCCAGCCCGGGCTACCGAGCAAGACTCCGTCTCAAAAAAAAAAAAAAAAAAAAAATTTAATTTACCAATGTTTCCTATAGCTTTGTGTTAAGGAAGAAACAAATAAATGAAAGCTTACTAAGATGTGGAGGGACTAGCCTGAGCAATATGGCAAAACCCCATCTCAACAAAAAATACAAAAATTAGCCAGGCATGGTGGCACCTGCCTACAGTCCCAGCTACTTGGGAGGCTGAGAGGGGAGGATCACCTGAGCCTTGGGAGGTTGAGGCTGCAGCCAGCTGTGACTAGGTCACTGCACTCAGGTCTAGGGGAGACAGTGAGACCGTGTCTCAGGAAAAAAAAAAAAAAAAAAGATGCAGAGGAATTTGACTTTACAAAAACTATATCTCTGACAAGTTGACTGGTAGACTGTAAGTGAATTTAAGTGCAGTACAGGGATTATGGAGACTGTTTCTGTAAAACAATTGCTCCATAATTTATATGCAATTAATTTTTTTTTTTTTTTTTTTTTTTTTTTTTTTTTTTTTTTGAGACTGAGTCTGGCTCTGTCGCCCAGGCTGGAGTGCGGTGGCCGGATCTCAGCTCACTGCAAGCTCCGCCTCCCGGGTTCACGCCATTCTCCTGCCTCAGCCTCCCGAGTAGCTGGGACCACAGGCGCCCGCCACTTCGCCCGGCTAGTTTTTTGTATTTTTTAGTAGAGACGGGGTTTCACCGTGTTAGCCAGGATGGTCTCGATCTCCTGACCTCGTGATCCGCCCGTCTCGGCCTCCCAAAGTGCTGGGATTACAGGCTTGAGCCACCGCGCCCGGCCTATATGCAATTAATTTGTTTCAACATTACAAAGTCTTTTACTCTAATGTTCACATTACCTAGGGATAAATTAATTACCATGTGAATTTTCCCCTAAAAATATACAAGAAAATAAGACTATAAAACTACACCTGGCCGGGCGCGGTGGCTCAAGCCTGTAATCCCAGCACTTTGGGAGGCCGAGACGGGCGGATCATGAGGTCAGGAGATCGAGACCATCCTGGCTAACATGGTGAAACCCCGTATCTACTAAAAAAAATACAAAAAGCTAGCCGGGCGAGGTAGTGGGCGCCTGTAGTCCCAGCTACTCGGGAGGCTGAGGCAGGAGAATGGGGTGAACCAGGGTGGCAGAGCTTGCAGTGAGCTGAGATCCGGCCACTGTACTCCAGCCTGGGCGATAGAGCGAGACTCCGTCTCAAAAAAAAAACCCAAAACTACACCTATTGTATAAGACCTTCCTAATTAAATAAAGTGTTTCCTGAGTTAAAATTAAGTGTTTTTTTTGTTTGTTTTTTTTTTTTTTGAGACGGAGTCTCGCTCTGTCGCCCAGGCTGGAGTACAGTGGCCGGATCTCAGCTCACTGCAAGCTCCGCCTCCCAGGTTTACGCCATTCTCCTGCCTCAGCCTCCCAAGTAGCTGGGACTACAGGCGCCCGCCACCTCGCCTGGCTAGTTTTTTTTTTTTTGTATTTTTTAGTAGAGACGGGGTTTCACCGGGTTAGCCAGGATGGTCTCGATCTCCTGACCTCGTGATCCGCCCATCTCGGCCTCCCAAAGTGCTGGGATTACAGGCTTGAGCCACCGCGCCCGGCCAAAATTAAGTGTTTTTAAAAGCCACATTAGGGCCAGGCACAGTGGCTCACTCCTGTGATCTCAGCTCTTTGGGAGGCTGAGGTGGGCAGATCACCTGAGACCAGGAGTTTGAGACCAGCCTGGCCAACATGGCAGAACCTGTCTTTACTGAAAATGCAAAAATTAGCTGGGCATGGTGGCTCACACCTGTAATCCCAGGTACTTGGGAGGCTGAGACAGGAGAATTGCATGAACTTCGGAGGCGGAGGTTGCGTGAGCTGAGAGCATGCCACTGCACTCCAGCCTAGGAGACAGAGCGAGACTCCATCTCAAAAAAAGTAAAAAAATAGTAAAAGCTACATTAAGGCTAGGCTCCATGGCTGTCATCTGTAATCCCAGTGCTTTGGGAGGCTGAGGTGGGAGGATGACTTGAGCCCAGGAGGTCAAGGCTGTAGTGAGCTGAGATCATGCACTCCAGGCTAGGCAACAGAGCAAGACTGTCTCAAAAAACCAAATAAGCAAACGATAAAAGAAGAAAGCCTCTACATTTTAAAAAACAAAAACAAGTGAGTCATTAATGCTCCCAATGTTTGATGGTGGTCGTGAAAGACTTCCATTGCTATAATTTGGAAGGCAGTATTACTCTCGGTAATACAATGTGCTAATGAGAGGTGACAGCAAGCTGGCAGCCCTTGCTCGCTCTCGGCATAGTGGACATGGACGAGGGGGCAGCTTGTCTCTCATTGGACAGTCTTATTTTAAAGTGTCCTTGTAAACCACACTGATAACAAGCTGTACCAGCTGATTGGCCTGCTCCATTTTTGGTCCTCTCTCAACCACCAAGGTTTGTTTGTCTGAGGGCCATGAGTAAGGCTGCGGCCTTTCTCTGATCTCGCTTTTCCTTTTGGGCCTGTTCCTCTTGGTCCCTATTATAGAACACCGAGGTTGCCAGGTTTAATAATGCCTCCATATTTTGTTCAGGGCCCAGGGCTTGCTTTTGGAGTCTTATTCTGATATCTGCAGCTGATTGGGTAATAAACTTATCCTTTAGAATCAATTGACCGGCCGGGCGCGGTGGCTCAAGCCTGTAATCCCAGCACTTTGGGAGGCCGAGACGGGCGGATCACGAGGTCAGGAGATCGAGACCATCCTGGCTAACACGGTGAAACCCCGTCTCTATTAAGAAATACAAAAAACTAGCCGGGCGAGGTGGCGGGCGCCTGTAGTCCCAGCTACTCGGGAGGCTGAGGCCGGAAGAATGGCGTGAACCCGGGAGGCGGAGCTTGCAGTGAGCTGAGATCCGGCCACTGCAGTCCAGCCTGGGTGACAGAGCGAGACTCCGTCTCAAAAAAAAAAAAAAAAAAAAAAAAAAAAAAAGAATCAATTGACCCTCGAGTGATTCAGGTGACAGGGAAGTATATTTTCTTAAGGCCTCCTATAGCTGCTCAAGGAAGGCAGAAGGATTTTCTTGCTTTCCCTGAGTTATGGTGGACATCACTGAATAATTCATGGGCTTTTTCTTAATTCTCCTTAGTCCTTCTAGAACACCGGTCAACTGATGTTTACAACTCCAGTCCCCATGATCTGAGTCAAGGTCCCGGTGGGGATCCATACTGGGTATGGCCTGCTGACCGCTAGGGAATGTGTCCTTTTCTTTGGCTGTCATTCTATCATTTACTTGATTAAGAAACCCGGTATCTCCAAACTCTCAGGCTGCAGCTAAAGCCGCATTCTTTTCATTAAAGGCCAAGATTTGATCTAACAGTAGCATGACATCTCTCCAAGCGAGATCGAAGGTTTGCCCTAGACCCTGTAGGACATCTATGTACCTATCAGGATCATCTGAAAACTTCCCCAGGTCTGCCTTGATCTGTTTTACATCAGAGAGGGAGAAGGGGACATGTACCCAGGTTGGGTCAAATTCCCCTCTCCCTAGAGCTTGAAGGGGACATAACCAATAGCCCAGGGGGTTTGTGGGCATTTGGAGATTTCTTTGCTTATTTCTTTATGAGCAGGGGAGATAGAGGATTATCATTAATAGGAAGGGGAGCTATAGGGAGGATAGGATATGGGGGTAAGCTGAGAGGTCCTCCATGTGGGATGTAAATTGCAAGCTTTGCATAGTTGTGTATTCTCCTTCAACAAAAAGAAAGCTTGGACATAAGGTATTTCACTCCATTTGCCTTCCCTCTTACAGAAAAGGTCAAGCTGCAGGATAGTATTGTAATTTTTACTTCCCTCAGGTGGCCCTTTTTCCCCATCAGAGAGAATATTGGGGCCAGGCTGTAGTGCAGAAAAAATGAGCCACCTCTTTTTCAGGGTTTGTGGGTCAAATTGGTCCCAATGGCTTAGGATGCATTTCAAGGGTAAGCCTGTTGATGCCTGAGTGTTTCCCATCTGAAAGACAAAACTGCCCACAGTTTTGGTTTGTTTTGTTTCTCCTCCTGCCCAAGAACCCACAACGGTCCCTTGGACCCTGCTGATTGGAATAGTTGTGCTCACCAACACAGCAGCAGAAACAATCCCTGCCCAAGAACCCACAACGGTCCCTGGACCCTGCTGATTGGAATAGTTGCGCTCACCAACGCAGCAGCAGAAACAATCCCTGCCCAAGAACCCGCAACGGTCCTTGGACCCTGCTGATCGGAATAGTTGAGTGTTGCTCTCAAAGGCGGCATGTCTGGAGTTGTTCGTTCCTCCTGGTGGGTTCGTGGTCTTGCTGGCTTTAGGAGCGAAGCTGCAGACCTTCGCGGTGAGTGTTACAGCTCTCAAAGATGGCGCATCCAGAGTTGTAACACTCACAGTGAAGGTCTGCAGCTTCACTCCTGAAGCCAGCGAGACCACGAACCCACCAGAAGGAAGAAACTCCAAACATGTCCGAACAGCAGAAGGAACAAACTCTGGACACACCATCTTTAAGAACTGTAACACTCACTTCAAGGGTCTGCGGCTTCATTCTTGAAGTCAGTGAGACCAAGAACCCACCAATTCCAGACACACTAATACCACCCAACTCACCAACTCAGGAGCAGAGGATAATAACAATAGGAAGTGCTTACAGTGCTCATTAGGTGCCAGGCATTGTTTTGAATGCTTTAACTATACCCATTTAATCCCCCTCATAGCTCTGTGAGTCAGAGACTTTTGATCTCCACTTTACAGATGTGAAAATTTAATTACTTGCCAAAGGTCACTCAGTGAAATGGTTGAGGAAGATCCAGTTTCATTTAGTGCATGGCTTTCAAGTCCGTGCTCACCCAAAGCTCATTACCTCTGGGTTTGCTTCAAGACTAGTTAAAGTTAATTCAGTAATGGCTGTAACAAGACCATGGATGTGGCCGGGCGCGGTGGCTCAAGCCTGTAATCCCAGCACTTTGGGAGGCCGAGGCGGGTGGATCACAAGGTCAGGAGATCGAGACTATCCTGGCTAACATGGTGAAACCCCGTCTCTACTAAAAAAATACAAAAAACTAGCCGGGCGCGGTAGCGGGCGCCTGTAGTCCCAGCTACTTGGGAGGCTGAGGCGGGAGAATGGCGTGAACCCGGGGGGCGGAGCTTGCAGTGAGCCGAGATCGCGCCACTGCACTCCAGCCTGGGAGACACAGTGAGACTCCGTCTCAAAAAAAAAAAAAAAAAAAAAGACCATGGATGTACAGTTTCACTCCCCATTCGCTGGTTTAAATCCAGCCTGTTGTACCCTCTACATAAAAGCTTTCAATGGCTAATATGCATGTTTTGGTAGCTTAGATCTTGACCCTGGAGCACACCACAAAAGGTACAATTCTAACAGATTATTTACTTGTAGTTGATCTCAACAGAGTCAAAGAAGTGGCTCAATCAGATAATGTGAAAATTTAGGACAATAAAGTTTAAATTACTATATTCACTATAGTGTGTTTCACATTTGTGATTAGAGCTAATAATACTTCCAAAACAAAATTCTTAAGTCTGATTTTCTCTTTTAGAAAGTTGAGCTAATCACTCTTTCCACTTGCAATAAATAAAACATACCAGGCAAATGTTATCCAAGCCAAGTTTACAGAAGTGTGTCTGAACTTGGTACCATCCTCATTCAGATCAGTTGTCAGAGCAGAACACAGAGACTTTTTAGGTGGCCTGCTTGGTTGCCCTTAGTCCAGAAGCACTTTATGCTATTTTTAATTTCACAATAAAGTGTAGCAACATGTTACAGCTCTTGCTAAAAATGAATTTTGCTTTGTTTTTTTTTTTTTTTTTTTTTTTTTTTTTGAGACGGAGTCTTGCTCTGTCGCCCCAGGCTGGAGTGCAGTGGCCGGATCTCAGCTCACTGCAAGCTCCGCCTCCTGGGTTCACGCCATTCTCCTGCCTCAGCCTCCCGAGCAGCTGGGACTACAGGCGCTCGCCACCTCGCCCGGCTAGTTTTTTTGTATTTTTTTAGTAGAGACGGGGTTTCACCGTGTTAGCCAGGATGGTCTCGATCTCCTGACCTCGTGATCCGCCCATCTCGGCCTCCCAAAGTGCTGGGATTACAGGCTTGAGCCACCGCGCCCGGCCCTTTGTTTTGTTTTGAGACGGGGTCTCCCTCTGTCACCCAGGCCACAGTACAGTGGTGTGATCATAGCTCACTACACCCTGGAACTCTTGGACTCAAGATCCTCTCATGTCAGCCTTCTGAGTAGCTAGGACTACAGGCATATGCCAGCCCACCTGGCTAATTTTTTCTTATTTTTTGTAGAGACAGGAGTCTCACTATGTTGCCCAGGCTGGTCTTGAGCTCCTGGGCTCAAGCAATCCTCCCACCTTGGCCTCCCAAAGTGCTGGGATTACAGGCATGAGCCATTGCATCCAGCTAAAAATGTAAATAAATTTAAATTGTCAGACAAGAGCCTGCCTGACTGTTGCCCAGAGGATATACATACTTAAATTTACACTTCTATATCTCACCATCTTTGGACTAGTAAAAAATGTCATAACGACTTTAATAGTGGTTGGATGAAAATATTTCAAAAGCAGGGCTAGAATATATTACTTGAGGAGAAAGAGCAGGCAATTTAAAATTTAAAAATGCAAGAGTGAAGAGAAGCAAAGAAAGTAGTGGTGATGGCAGCAGAGTACTTCTGGGATCTTCCTGAATCTCCTCACAAAAACAGTGAAAACAACTAGGATAGCAAAAGAAAACATCTACAGACAACATCTCTAACAAAAACTACATGAAAAAATGTCCCCTGGAACTCTAGGACGCTAATTAATTGATGGGGCCAAACTAAGGCAGCAACAAGAACAGGGGGAGGGTAGGGAGAGGTCAGGGTGGGAAGGGTGTGTCTGTGTGTGTGTGTGCAAGGCAAGGCATGTCCTGGCAGAAGTGGAGGTTAGAAAAAGAGGACTTGGCTGGGCACAGTGGCTCACATCTGTAATCCCAGCACTTTGGGAGGCCGAGGCAGGCGGATCACAAGGTCAAGAGATGGAGACCATCCTGGCCAAGTGGTGAAGCCCTGTCTCTATTAAAAATACAAAAAATTAGCCGGGCATAGTGGCACGCGCCTGCAGCCCCAGCTACTTGGGAGGCTGAGGCAGGAGAATCACTTGAACCCAGGAGGTGGAGGTTGCAGCGAGCCGAGATCGCGCCACTGTACTCCAGCCTGGCAATAGAGCAAGACTCCACTTAAAAAAAAAAAAAAAAGAAAAGAAAAAGAGGACTTGAGAGCATCACAAGAACCAAGAAACCCAGAAATCACTTAAGTCATCACCTAAAAAAGGAGCCCCACTAGAAGTGAGTATGAAACTAAGAATCATAGTGGGAAATGGAAGGAGGACTGGTAGGGTCCCTGTTGCAGGGAATGACCCTAAAGCTCCCAGAAACACCTAGTAGAATTTCCTTTGCAGGACAGGCCCTGTACAGAGCAAGGTAGAATACAGTATGTATGTTAATAGCTAGCTAGCTAAAGCTGACAATAATAGCTAGGTCAGTCTAATCAAATTTAGTAACATACTAAAATTCAGATAACTAGACATTATGTGCCACCTGGTGTGACGCCACAGGAAGTATGCTGTATCCCCAAATGAGCATTTTTGCCAAGAAAATAAAAAATAAAAACTTAATAAAAAATATAGGCCGGGTATGGTGGCTCACGCCTGTAATCCCAGCACTTTGGGAGGCCAAGGCGGAAAGACTGCTTGAGTTCAGGAATTTGAGGCCAGCCTGAGTAAGAGCCCATCTCTATCAAAAGTTTTAGATTATTAGTTTTTTTCTTTTTATTTATTTATTGTTTGGTTATCTATTGCTACTGAACAAATGATTAAATTATTTTTTCTTTTTGTTACTAATTAATTCATGATGCAACAATATATTCGAATATTTTTAAAAAATAAAAATAGAAAATATGGAGGAGGAAATAATATATTAAATGATAATATAAGATTGTAATTATCCAAATGTGGGAAATTCTCCAGGATAAATAATCTAGTCTGTTCAATAAATAAATGGCATGACAATGAGGGGGGTCATAGAAAGGCACATTAAAAAAGAAAAAAAAGACCTAAAGACATAACAACCAAATGAAATGTATAGATTTTGTTTGGATCCTGATTTGAAATTACCATCTTTTTTTTAAAAACATTGTTTTTTGAGATATTGGGGGAAATCAAATATGGACTGAGGATTAGATTATATAAAGGAATTACTGGCTGGGTGTGGTTGCTCACACCTGTAATCCTAGCACTTTGGGAGGCTGAGGTGGGTGGATCACAAGGTCAGGAGATCAAGACCATCCTGGCCAACATGGTGAAACCCCGTCCCTACTAAAAATACAAAAATTAGCTGGGTGTGGCGGCACATGCCTGTAATCCCAGCTACTCAGGAGGCTGACGCAGGAGAACTCCTTGAACCTGGGAGGCGGAGGTTGCAGTGAGCCGAGATCCTGCCACTGCACTCCAGCCTGGTGACAGAGCTAGACTCCATCTGAAAAAAAAAAAAAATAAAAAGGAATTACCATTAATTTTGTAGGTGTGATAATGGTATGGTGTTTTGTTAAAAAAAAGAGAAGCAAAAACGCCTAATCTGTTAAAGATACTTGGAGAACTATGTACCAATGAAATATTATAATGTCTGGTATCTACATTAAACATTTCTTCACACAGAAAAAAAGTAGATGAAATAAGATGGCAAAATCGTGCAATGAGAGTTCATTAGATTTTTGTTGTTGTTTTTCCATAATTGAAGTTCTTCAAAATAAAAAGTTAAGTGGGGCCGGCCATGGTGGCCTGTAATTACAATTACGCCTGTAATTCCAGCACTTTGGGAGGCCAAGGCAGGCGGATTACCTGAGGTTGGGAGATCAAGACCAGCCTGGCCAAGTGGTGAAATGCTGTGTCTACTAAAAATGCAAAAAAAAAAAAAAAAAAAAAAAAAATTAGCTGGGCATGGTGGCGGGCGCCTGTAATCTCAGCTACTTGGGAGACTGAGACAGGCAAATCGCTCGGACCCGGGAGGCGGAGGTTGCAGTGCACCATACCATTATCACACCACTGCACTCCAGGCTGGGCGTGACAGAGCAAGACTCTGTCTTAAAAAAAAAAAAAAGTTAAGTACAAAACTTCTAGGCACAGGTGTAGTGGCTTACGCCTGTAATCCCAGCACTTTGGGAGGCTGAGGCAGGAGGATTCCTTGAGGCCAGGAGTTCAAGATCAGCCTGAGCAATGTAGTAAGACTTTGTTTCTCCCCCACAAAAAAAGTCTAGGCACAACATTATATAACACAATTTAAAATATCCAATTTTTTTTTTTTTTTTTTTGAGACAGAGTCTCGCGCTGTCACCCAGGCTGGAGTGCAGTGGCCAGATCTCAGCTCACTGCAAGCTCCGCCTCCTGGGTTCACGCCATTCTCCTGCCTCAGTCTCCCGAGTAGCTGGGACTACAGGCGCTGCCACCTCGCCCGGCTATTTTTTGTATTTCTTAGTAGAGACGGGGTTTCACCGTGTTAGCCAGGATGGTCTCGATCTCCTGACCTCATGATCCACCCATCTCGGCCTCCCAAAGTGCTGGGATTACAGGCTTGAGCCACCGCGCCCGGCCTATCCAACTGTTACAAAACTATAAAAACTATAAAACAAAAGAAGCAAAGAGCAGTAGGAGTTATTTTAAATGCCTAAAAAGAATTCTTCAGTCTTTTTTTGTTGTTGAGATAATTGTCATGTACTTTCTATTAACAGAAAGCCAAAACTAAAGGTTACCATCATTTAAAAATATGTTGTTATAAAAAATATGTTTTTGAGACTTTTTGCCAATTTAACATATTCTCCAAAGGAACACTGTCTTTAGCATAGATTTACTGGGCCAGGTGTCCATGTTTGCTCTCCTTCTTTGGAACACTCACCCTGCTGCTTCAATGACAGACAAACCAAGACTGTTAAATTATTACCTAGCAAACTTTTGGCAATTTCCCAGTCAGTCACATTTTCCAGTCATTTTGCTCTTACGTTTACAGACCTGGTTGTTCATTTTTAGCCAATGTCCAGGAGGGACTTGGCTCCAGGCAATCTTTTTTTTCCTTTTCAATTTTGACATCTCTATGAGTTAGCTATTAAACAATATTATCACAGCCTATTTTTTTCTTACTCATATTACCCAGGAGACAATTCCAGAATGAACTTGGACTAAAATTTTATACAGCATGCTGAGTTTCCTAAAGGTTTGGTATCTATTTTCTATAATCTGTGAAGGTTCTTTTCCTTACAATATTTATCCAAAGGGTTCAAGTGCCCTGCCTATGTTTCTACAATTTTCTTAGCCAAAGCCAATCACTATAATGAGAAGTAGATCTTATTTGGCAGGTTAAAGTATGGCGCAGGTCAAAGCTGCCTCCTTTCTGTACCACGTGCATTAAACATTTTGCTTCTTTGGTTTCTGAACACATCAGCTCTTCTTAAAGATCTTTCTCTGGGGTCTAATACTTTACTCTCTCTGCTTATAAATGTAAACACTATGCCAGGTGCAGTGGCTCACACATGTAATCCCAGTACTTTGGGAGGCTGAGGCATGTGTATCATGAGGTCAGGAGTTTAAGACCAGCCTGGCTAGCATGGTAAAATCATGTCTCTACTAAAAATACAAAAATTAGCTGGGCATGGTGGCGTACGCCTGTAGTCCCAGCTACTCAGGAAGCTGAGGCAGGAGAATTGCTTGAACCCGGGAGGCAGAGATGCAGTGAGCCAAGATCACACCACTGCACTCCAGCCTGGGTGACAGAGCGAGACTCCGTCTGAAAAAAAAAAAAAATTTAAACACTATGTAATTTCCCTGAGTGACTGGATCACCCCAAAACTATCTAAAAATAATTTCAAACACGTAAATGATTTGAGAACTAGAGACAGTAATATTGAACCCATTGATAGGATGGCAGTAGGCAGAACTGTGCAGGGAGACTTTCCAGTTTCCAAATACACATATACACTCAGAGCGAGAACTTTTTTTTTTTTTTTTTTTTTTTTTTGAGACGGAATCTCGCTCTGTCGCCCAGGCTGGGGTGCAGTGGCGCGTTCTGGGCTCACTGCAAGCTCCGCCTCCCGGGTTCACGCCATTCTCCTGCCTCAGCCTCCCGAGTAGCTGGGACTACAGGCGCCTGCCACCTCGCCCGGCTAGTTTTTTGTATTATTTTTAGTAGAGACGGGGTTTCACTGTGTTAGCCAGGAAGGTCTCGATCTCCTGACCTCATGATCCGCCCATCTCGGCCTCCCAAAGTGCTGGGATTACAGGCTTGAGCCACCGCGCCCGGCCAAGAACTTCTTTTTTTTTATTTTTTCATTTTTTATTTGATAGGGAGTTTCGCTCTTGTTGCCCAGGCTGGAGTGCAATGGGGCAATCTCGCTGCAATCTCCACCTCCCGAGTTCAAGTGAGTCTCCCGCCTCAGCCTCCTGAGTAGCTGGGATTACAGGCATGCGCCACCACACCTGGCTAATCTTTGTATTATTAGTAGAGATAGGGTTTCTCCATGTTGGTCAGGCTGGTCTCGCACTCCCACCCTCAGGTGATCCACCCGCGTTGGCCTCCCAAAGTGCTGGGATTACAGGCGTGAGCCACCGCGCCCAGCCAGACCGAGAACTTCTACTAAGGACTTACTGAAGTGATCAAGAGCTCTTCAGCTTTCTTTCTTCACTGTGGAGATAAGAATACTTGTTATAGCCTTTGCAGATGATGCAAAAAAGATGACTAGTGTTTGTGAATTGATTTGAACTCTTTGGTAGAAGGATGCCAGGTACCTAGACAGCAAGATATAAAACTGTACAAGGCTGGGCATGGTGGCTCACGCCTGTAATCCCAGCATTTAGGGAGGCTGAGGTGGGCGGATCACAAGGTCAACAGTTCAAGACCAGCCTGGCCAAGATGGTGAAACCCTGTCTCTACTAAAAATACAAAAATTAGCCAGGCATGGTGGTGCATGCCTATAGTCCCAGCTACTTGGGAGGCTGAGGTAGGAGAATCGCTTGAGCCCAGAAGGTGGAGGTTGCAGTGAGCCGAGATTGCACCACTGCACCCCAAATTGGGCAACAACAGAGTGAGACTTTGTCTCAAAAAAAAAAAAAAAAAAAAAGCAAAACTGCACATTCTGGGTGAGTAATTACAGGGAGCTATACAGTCCTTAGAGGCAGGGTCAACACTCTTTGAACATCAAGTATTGTAGTAACTGGTAAGAAGACATCTGAGTTTTATCTACTCCTGATTTATTTAAAAGCCTGGAATTCCTTAACCTATCTTTGTTGACATAACACATGTAGATAAAATATGACAAGTCCCTCTCTGGTTCAAAATAGAATAAGCACACAGTGTCTAAGATTAGATGCCCTATTTAGGAAGTTTCAAAGGTGACGCCTGCTACCACACCTGGCTAATTTTTTGTATTTTTAGTAGAGATGGGGTTCCACCATGTTGGCCAGGCTGGTCTCGAACTCCTGACCTCAGGTGATCTGCCTGCTTCGGCCTCCCAAAGTGCTGGGATTACAGGCGTGAGCCACTGCGCCCAGCTCTTTTTCCTTTTTTTGGCGGGGGGACAAGGTCCCGCTCTGTCATCCAGGCTGGGCACCTAGTGGTGTGATCATAGCTCACTGCAGACTCAACCTCCCAGGCTCAAGTAGCTGGGACTACAGGCACCTGCCATCATTCCCAGTTAATTGTTTTATTTTTTGTAGAGACGGGGTCTCCCCATGTTGCACAGGCTGGCAAATAGGCATTGTTGAAGATTATCAGCAATAGATTGAAACTGGGAGAACTTATGGGCATGGAGGAGGCATGAACGGGACTGATGAAAGGACAGAACAAATAGGAAGTTTCAAAGGTGAGCTTTAAGAGAGGAAATGGGCCGGGCGCGGTGGCTCAAGCCTGTAATCCCAGCACTTTGGGAGGCCGAGACGGGTGGATCACGAGGTCCGGAGATCGAGACCATCCTGGCTAACACGGTGAAACCCCGTCTCTATTAAGAAATACAAAAAAAACTAGCCGGGCGAGGTGGCGGGCGCCTGTAGTCCCAGCTACTCGGGAGGCTGAGGCCGGAGAATGGCGTGAACCCGGGAGGCGGAGCTTGCAGTGAGCTGAGATCCGGCCACTGCACTCCAGCCTGGGTGACAGAGCGAGACTCCGTCTCAAAAAAAAAAAAAAAAAAAAAAGAGAGGAAATGACTCAGCCACAGTTTAGGGTGATAGTTCCAGTTAGGTGAGTTGTAGGTGATAATATGGCTTGGGTGAGCTCATTATCTATGGAGGACAAGATTCTAGAAGCTCGCTCCGAGTGTCATCAGGAATCATGAACCAAAGCACAACATTACACAATATTTTTCCAATAGAGGAGGAAATATTGGCATTCTTTACTTTTAAAACTCAGGGCAGTTCTGGTTATTGAAGCTTAAGAGACAACTGGTATAATGACAGTAACAACTAATAAAAATGATTGACATGAAGAAAAAATATTCGTATTAGTCTGGTCTAAATTTGACTTATTCATCAAACATTTGAAGATCCACCCTTTCCCAGACTCTTGGGGTACAGTTTTGAAAGAGAGGGGTGTAGGTCCTTCCCTTCTACGAGGCTGCAATCCTGCAGATAAATGACTTTACGGTCTAGGAAGGATGAAGTCAAAGACTGCTGTATTAGTCCATTTTCATACTGCTATAAAGAACTTCCCTGAGACTGGGTAATTTATAAAGGAAAGAGGTTTAATGGACTCACAGTTCTGCATGGCTAGGGAGGCCTCAGGAAACTTACAATCACAGCAGAAGGGGAAGCAAGTACATCCTACATGAAGGGCAGGAGAGAGGAGAAAGTGAAAGGAGAAGAGCCCTTTATAAAACCATCAGATCTTCTGAGAACTCACTGTCACGAGAACAGCATGATCCAATCACCTCCCTCCCTTGACACGTGGGGATTACAATTGGAGATGAGATTTGGGTTGGAACACAGAGCCGAACCATATCAATTGGATTATTGATATTTATAAAACCATGATTAAAATGAACGTAGACACATTCCATTGTAATTCTTTAAATAGGCAGCACACTTGAAGTTTCAAGAAAGGTAGTTTCAAGACAGATCAGGACAAAATATTGAGGAAGCCAGAGTGGCTGGTGCTAAGTAATTTGCCTAAAATTAGACGAGAAACTCTGTGAAGGCAGAGATTACATGTCTGGGTCATAGTGGATCAGCAGGGAGCAGTAGAGCACCTGAAAAGTCATAGCCAATCAATACTTCTTAAAAAATAAAAAAAATGGGCTGGGCTCAGTGGCTCATGCCTGTAATCTTAGCACTTTGGGATGCCAAGGAAGGAGGACTGCTCGAGGCCAGGAGTTGGAGACCAACCCTGGCAACATAGTGAGACTCCCATCTCTACAAAAAATTAAAAACAAAAAATAGCCTGGAGTGGTGGTGTGTACAGGTAGTCTTAGCTACTCGGGAGGTTGAGATGGGAGGAAAGATTGAGTCCAGGAGTTCAAGATCAGCCTGGGCAACACAGTGAGACTCCCTCTCTACAAAAAATAGAAAGGAATAAAACAAAAATTGAGTACTCATTATGTGTAAGTATTGCTTTTGGAGTGTTTAGTATGAGTGTTACTGATCAGTACACAGATGGTGTAAATACAGTGTAATAAGTATTAAAGAGATAAGGCCCTGTGCAGTGGCTCACACCTGTAACCCCAGCACTTTGCTAGGAGTTCAGGACCAGCCTGGGCAACATGGCAAAATCCCATCTCTACAAAAAATACAAAAGTATTTGCTGGGCATGGTGGCACATACCTGTGGTCCCAGCTACTTAGGAGGCTGAGGTGGGAGGATCGCTTGAGCTGGGGAGGCTGAAGCTGGAGTGAGCCAAGATCGTGCCACTGCACTTCAGCCTGGGTGACAGAGTGAGACCCAGTCTCAAAAAAGAAAAAAAAAAAAAGATTAAAGAAAAAAAGAGATAAGCATAGGAGGGAGGCTACTAGAATAGAATAGTGATTCTAAAGAATTCAGGGATATGGAGGCTTCTTGGACAAAGTAATGCTTGAGCTGAGTTTTTTTGGGGGGAGGGTTTTGTTTATCTTAAGACAGGGTTTTGCTCTGTTGCCCAGACTGGAGTGCACTGGTGCAATGATGCAATCAATTATGGCTCACTGCAGCCTGGACCTCCTGGGTTCGGGTGATTCTCCCATCTCAGCCTCCAGAGTAGCTGAGACTACAGACTCACGTGGCCACTCTGGCTAATTTTTGTATTTTTAGTAGGGACGGGGTTTTGCCATGTTGCCCAGGTTGGTCTCGAATTCCTGGGGCTCAAACCATCCTCCCACCTCCGTCCCCGAAAGTGTTGGGATTACAGGTGTGAGCCATTGTGCCCGATCTGAGCTGAGTTTTGAAGATAGTCAATGGGGCACAGTATGTGTTAAATCACTGTGGAATGAAATAGCATTATACATTTGAGGAACCAAAAACAGTGCAGTTTGGCTGAAGAGAAGAATGAGGTGGCATGATGGTGTTACGGTAGATTAGGTTATAGGGTGGATCTAGATCTATTTATATGCTATGTTAAAATTTCGGCTTTATTCTAAATTTAGAAATCACTCAACTATGTTAAACAGAGGAATGACAGAATCATATCTTCATTTTAGGAAGACCAATCAGGCAGCAGTGATAGTGCAAAGTGGGGGTAGAACGGAGGTGGGAAGGTTTAAACTAAGTATAGAGAGATAATAGAATCCATAGGAAAGATATCACTGAGAAAGAAATTGGATTGTGGGGGCTGAGTGAAGGGTGCTAGAATGACTGCTAGGCTTCAAGTTTGGATGTAGTGTCACTTAATAAGGTAGATAATAGAAGTAGAGGTTTTGTTTTTGTTTTGAGGGTAGGTGAGGAGGCAAAAAGGATAATAAGTCCAGTCTTTCCTTAAGCTCAAGGTACCAATGGGACACATAAGTGTGCATGTTAGTCTTCTTTTGATGCTATCATCAGGTCACCCACTCTCACAGATGGTTTTCTTTTTTTTTTTTTTTTTTTGAGACTGAGTCTGGCTCTGTCGCCCAGGCTGGAGTGCGGTGGCCGGATCTCAGCTCACTGCAAGCTCCGCCTCCCGGGTTCCCGCCATTCTCCTGCCTCAGCCTCCCGAGTAGCTGGGACCACAGGCGCCCGCCACTTCGCCCGGCTAGTTTTTTTTTGTATTTTTTAGTAGAGACGGGGTTTCACCGTGTTAGCCAGGATGGTCTCGATCTCCTGACCTCGTGATCCGCCCGTCTCGGCCTCCCAAAGTGCTGGGATTACAGGCTTGAGCCACCGCGCCCGGCTCACAGATGGTTTTCTTTGTTGTTGTTGTTGTTTTTGGAATGGAATCTCACTCTCTGTTTTGCCCAGGCCGGAGTTTAGTGGCATGATCTCGGCTCACTGCCACCTCTGCCTCTGGAGTAGCTGGGATTACAGGCAATTGCCACCACACCCAGCTAATTTTTGTATTTTTTTGGTAGAGACAGGGTTTTGCCACGTGGGCCAGGCTCGTCTCCAACTCCTGAGCTCAAGTGATCTGCCTGCTTCGGCCTCCCAAAGTGCTGGGATTATAGGTGTGAGCCACCGCACCCGGCCACAAATGTCTCTTTGTGTGTGTGTGTGTGTGTGTGTATATGTCTTTGAGGCAGCATAATCTTTCCAAGCTTTTTATGTGCTATGAGGCCCCCTAAAAAGGAATCGGATGAATAAACAGGTTGTATGTTGGTAACTATAAGATAAATAGTACTTTGATAATTTAAAGAAATATGAAATCTTAACACTTTGTGAAGCCAACGGGGGTGGACCACTTGAGCCCAGGAATTGGAGACTAGCCTGGACATCATGACAAAATCCCGTCTCTACAAAAAATACAAAAATTAGCTGGGCGTGGTGGATGAACGCCTGTAGTCCCAGCTACTCAGGAGGCTAAAGTGGGAGGACCACCTGAGCCAGGGAGCTCCAGGTTGCAATAAGCAGAGATTACACCACTGCATTCCAGCCCGGGCAACAGAGTGAGACCCCGTCTCAAAAAAATAATAAATAAAATAATAATTCGAAGAAATAGTCCCTAGCATTATAGTACTACGATCTCATATCTCATTTCATATATAAATAAAACATGGCAGCATGAGTAACAAGTCCAATCTGCTTTCCATTATACTGTAATAACAGTAAAGCAGACGTGATAAAATAAGATGAATTACTTTATCTCTTTGAAATTACTTCCTGATTGGTTGGTAGTGCATACTCCATAGTACAAGTTTTATTGGCTTTTGCAACAAAGAAAAAAATTTTTTTTTTTTTTTTTTGAGACGGAGTCTCGCTCTGTCACCCAGGCTGGAGTGCAGTGGCCGGATCTCAGCTCACTGCAAGCTCCGCCTCCCGGGTTTATGCCATTCTCCGGCCTCAGCCTCCCGAGTAGCTGGGACTACAGGTGCCGCCACCTCGCCCGGCTAGTTTTTTGTATTTTTAGTAGAGACGGGGTTTCACTGTGTTAGCCAGGATGGTCTCGATCTCCTGACCTCGTGATTCGCCCGTCTCGGCCTCCCAAAGTGCTGGGATTACAGGCTTGAGCCACCGCGCCCGGCCAGAAAAAAATTTTTAAAAGTAACAGATCTTGGCCGGGCGCGGTGGCTCAAGCCTGTAATCCCAGCACTTTGGGAGGC
>NC_037675.1:31944363-32061304 GCF_003255815.1 Theropithecus gelada | reverse complement strand
TCGCTAAGGCAGTTCTGGTGGAATTGGCAAAGTGATATTTGGAAGCCCATAGAGGGCTATGGTGAAAAAGGACAGATCTTGGCCGGGCGCGGTGGCTCAAGCCTGTAATCCCAGCACTTTGGGAGGCCGAGACGGGCGGATCACGAGGTCAGGAGATCGAGACCATCCTGGCGAACACAGTGAAACCCCGTCTCTACTAAGAAATACAAAAAATAGCCGGGCGAGATGGCGGGCGCCTGTGGTCCCAGCTACTCGGGAGGCTGAGGCCGGAGAATGGCGTGAACCCGGGAGGCGGAGCCTGCAGTGAGCTGAGATCCGGCCACTGCACTCCAGCCTGGGCGACAGAGCGAGACTCCGTCTCAAAAAAAAAAAAAAAAAAAGTAACAGATCTTAAATGCAATTTTCTTGTATCGCTATTAATATAATTACCGAACCTAATTTCCTTATGTTGCTAATTATTTTTGTCTTATTTTTCAAACAAATGCCTCTTAGCTATATTAATTTTTAGAAACATTCTAGTGCATTAGGATATTTTCTAGGAAACTAAGCACATAAAAATACCCACGATTGTACTTAAAATATTAGCCTTGTCTCTTATGCGTATATTACATTCACTCAAAGTTTTTAAAAAATTTTTCCGACACGGAGTCTCGCTTTGTCGCCAGACTGGAGTGCAGCGATGCGATCTCGGCTCTCTGCAACCTCAGTCTCCTGGGCTCAAGCAATTCTCGTGTCTCAGCCTCCTCAGGAGCTGGGACTACAGGCGTGCGCCACCACGCCCGGTTAATTTTTGTATTTTTAATAGAAATGAGGTTTCACAATGTTGGCCAAGCTAGTCTCGAACTCCTGGCCTCAAGTGATCGCCCACCTCGGCCTCCCAAAGTGCTGGGATTACAGGCTTGAGCAGCCGCATCCGGCCATATTCACTTAAACATTTAATGACCCAGGAGAACATCCATCTAGGATTTTAAGTTGTACTCACAATGCTTTTATTTTCTGTTTCGATCAAAATAGTCTATTGATGACAATATTTGTGAGCCCATTCATTTCTAAGATATCAAATTGTTAGTCTAGCCAGTCTCCTTCAAACTTTTCTCCCTCTACCTACCATCGTCAAGATCTAAAGGAATTCACTACCTCTTCTTCTCCCAAGGAAAAAAAAAATCGCTCCTCCCCCTCTCCCAACCCCCCGAAACACAACCCACTCCAGAAAAGGAAAGAAGAGGGGACGCAAAGTGGAATAAGTTACGACGCGCGACCCAGCGCACAGAAACGGGACCAAAGCCCAGGCTCGAGACGGAGACGAGGAATCAGTAACCACAGCCGGAGGATCTTGGCTATTTGCCAGAAGAGAACTGACTGGTGCTAAGAAACCAGAGACAGAGCCAGTGACAGGAAGGGAAAGAGGGCCCACTCTTGGGACTGCCTGAAACACCCAAAGAATGAAAAAGAAACGTCAGGAATCCGAGACGGGCTGCGGTCGGCCAGAGCTACCAGCCAGGTTAATAACCAGCTCCGAAACCCGGCACACGGGTGAGAGACCCTTGGGAAGGAAACTGCGCCTGGGGACGGCCTGCTCGAAGGAAACTGATAACCAGGAAGCCTACGGCCGCCTCGCTTCCAAAAGCCAGAGTCGGAGCCCCGGCGCCCTGTAGCTGCCGGCAGACACCGCACCGGGTCAGTACGCCGGCCTAGAGGCGGAGCCCGAGCTCTTTCCCCGCCCTCTAACGGCGACCCGGACTGCGTTCTCAGTGCGCCGGCGTAGGGTGAGGCCGGACTCTATTTGGCGATTAAGCGTGAGGCTGCGTTCGCTACCCAGCATGCTGTGCGCTAGTGACGGCCCTCCGCCTATCCCCTTCCCAACTCTCCCCCCACCCCTCCCGCCGCGGCCCCCCTTCCCCTAAAGTGAGTGAGTGAGACGGGCAGATGGAGGAGGGACTGTAATGGCGGCGGCCGGCAGCTCCCTGCTCTGACCCACGGCAGGCACACAGTAACGACCCCTTCCCCGCCCCTCTCCCGGCCGGCCTCCGCCCCGCAGCCAGCGCGGGGCCACCCTCTCCGGCCCTTCCCCCAGCTGTCGGCGTCTCGCCCTGCGCCCCGGCCGGGGCCCCACACACAATGGACGAGCTTGCCGGAGGCGGTGGTGGCGGCCCGGGGATGGCGGCCCCTCCCCGGCAGCAGCAGGGACCTGGGGGGAACCTGGGCCTTTCGCCGGGGGGGAACGGAGCGGCGGGCGGCGGGGGTCCTCCGGCCTCCGAGGGAGCGGGTCCCGCGGCAGGCCCCGAGCTGTCCCGGCCGCAGCAGTACACTATCCCGGGGATACTGCACTACATCCAGCACGAGTGGGCTCGGTTCGAGATGGAGCGGGCGCACTGGGAGGTGGAACGGGCCGAACTGCAGGTACCTCGTTGGGGTCGGTGTGCGGGACGGCTGCGGCGGCTGGGTTCCCGGCCGGGGGGTGGGGCCGGGGACTCCCCTCAGCCGGAGCCGGTGGCCTTGGGAGGCCGAGCGGAACCTACCTGTGCTGCTCGGGGTGTGATGGTCCTCTCAACGGCTTTTCCTGGAGTCCCCCTCCCTCTTTCCCGCAGAAGCTTGCTCCCCAACCTTCACTAGCTACGCGGTGCGGGCCTCCTCCAGGCAGCCATTTTGGCTTTTAGTATGGCGTCTGCGGGGGCTCCTCCGGAGGCGGCCTTCCCGGGTCTCCGGGGCTTGGGGCCGAGCACCTTTCTGTGGGAGAGTCCGGTTTGGGGCCTCTCGACCCAAAGTTTACTCTTGTAACCTCTTGAGATGAAGAGCCTGACGAGAATGACTAGGATAGGCATCTTACCCCCCTTTTCCGGACCACCCCCCTTTCCGATTTGGCATATCTGGCCCCCTCCCTCAGTCTTGGTACGCACTTGCCCCTTGACAGCCACGCTTCTTTCCTGGGCTGCTACGGTGCACAGTGACTTGGGACTGACCTGTGAAGTTTTATTTCCCATCGTCAACTTTTTAAGTACTTTCTTACCTGAGATGCTGCCTTAGTCACTTGGATTCTCTGTAGTTATTCCTTACTTAGTGACTCATCAACGCTTTCAGCACTGAATTTTTCTTTTCACAGTACTCTTCACTAGATCTCCTTTCGTCATCTCTTTATCCATAAAAAAAACCCAACCAGACGATCGATGCTGTACTTATGAAACGACTGAAGAGATTTAATATTCGCTTGAACTGAAATGTAGTTATATCATGTTACTTGTGCAGGAGAAGAGAAGTGAGATGTTCTCAGGACCCTTCATAGTTGAGCTTGAGTCGATCCTCATGATGTGAACCTTTGATAGGCTACACATTTGGAAGCTGTTGGTAGTTAACAGCTCATGTCCTGGTTCTCAAAATTGCTGCATCTTTTTGAAAGGATTATTTAACTTTCTTAGGTATTTGTGTTTATTTTTAAGTACCTTTCCAGGGCAAATTTAGGCTTAGAAGCAAAAAGCATGCGTCTAAATAGTATGGCGCCTGTTCTTCAGACTGTTGTATATTTAGGAGGTAAGCAGTATTTGCTGTCATATATGTCATATGCCTATGGTGAATAGTTAGGCAAATGTAGTGCTGAAAGGAGGAGGATTGGATTAACTAGAAAGGGCGTCCTCAAACAAAGGGTGTCCTCTTTAGTTTGGTTCTGAACTAGTAAACTTTTATATGACTGCACAAAGTGGATGAAGTTAAACTTTTCAAAAGTAAAAAATACTTGGGTATTTTGACACTGTATGAAGTCTTAAAAAATTGTAATACTTGTTAGTCATAGCTTTACAATTGTGTTTTGATATAATATTGGGCTTTAAAATTACATAACTTTAAAAAAGCTGAAGTCAAAACTGGTTTCTTTTAAGTTGTGTACAGTCTTGCTTTTAAAATACTTAAAATTTATAGAATTCTGTTGATATACAGCTTTCTACTACATACTGTAAACTTAATTTTCTGTGTGAGTAAAGTTAGGCATTTGTTTTTAAAATTTGGATTGACAAGTGCATTAAGGCCTAGGCTAAGTAATACTTCACCAGTCCCTGCTATGGTTTCTTTGACCTTTGTACTATTGTATGCAAGTTTTGATTTTAACACTCTTTAAGTTAACAATTGCATTTTTCACCCATAAACTTCACTAATGTGAGCAGCTGAGAAGAAAGATATCTTGTGCGCAAATTAGTAAAACCTATACTATATATTAAAGAAGCCTTTATTGCCTGCTCTAGCATTTGCTTTCCCTTCTTGGTCTCCTCTCCTTAACGGCAGCAGCAAAGTATTTTAAGGAAGATTCTTTTTGCTTGCTTGCTTGCTTTCAGTTCTATTGGTACAGTAGTTCTGTTATTAGCCATCCTACGTTTTTGTTTGTTTCCTTGTTTTGAAGAAGTCCTACACTGTTTCTAGACTTATTTCGTACTGATTCTTTTGGAGTAAAATGTTCATGATGGCTTTGTTTTTTTTGTGTTATATATTTAAAATGTTTTATTGGGTTGACTTTGTTAATAAGGTTTCTAGTTTCTATCAGGAATATTGAATTTGCCTTAGGTGCCTTCAGTCTACTGAGATTGCTTGTGAGATGCATATTTTAAAATGTATGTGTTGAATACATATTTGTGGGAGGATGTAGTGAAGCATCAGTGGATTTTTACTGTAAACCTAAACTTATTTTTAAGAAAGACAATCTAGAATTAAGACAACTTACATATTATTATGTGCAGTCTCCGGTGCGATTCCATCTACACATATTTTTAAAGTGTTAATTATGGAATAGTTTCAATAGAGAACATGAGCTTAAGGAATACCCCATATTGATGTAAAATTTTAATGGGGAATATTATTTTCCCTGGCTTTGGGAGAGATATTAAAAGGAACTTTGCAGTATGATTCTGTTCTCCGTAAAAAGAATTTATAGTAAAGGTCTTAGAAACTTGGAACGAAACCAAAGGATCATGTCTTAAAGCTCTTCTGTCTCTGATTCTTCCTTACCTTGAACTCAGGTAAAGCATTGTTAATAAGGTCGTAGGACAGTTGTTTCTTAACTTTTATATAACATGAATTACCAAAATTCCACAGACAGTCCACTTCAAGCCCTAGATCAGTCCAGATCTCCAGAGAATAAGAGGCCTACGTATTTTTTAAAGTTCTACAAGTGATTCTTTCTTCACAGTAGTGCCTGTTACAGAGAAAAATCACTACACTACACTTTTCTTTTTTGTAATTTCATAGTAGATTCATTAAATCTTGTCATGGAAAAGACACTAGGATTTGCAAATCACTATTCTAGACCAGCTTTTGAAAATCCTGAAAATAGAAAATTCAGGAGATTCCCCCCTTAGAAATGAAGAAATCAAGTTAAGTCTAAGCAAAATATCTCCTACTAACTTAAGGATCTTTAAGCAGCAACATCTATCATGTTACGACTTGTAAAAGTTAGAAACTGCCAGTTAATCAGCACTATAACCTTCTGAGGTAGGTATTCCTATTTTACAGGTGAGGAGACAAATTTAGGTAGGTTAAATAATTTTGCCAGGGTCACCTAGCCATAAAGTATTGCAGCTGAGATTCAAACCCAGGTCTGTCTGATTCCAAAGCCTCTGGTCATATCACCACTCTTGTAACCATTATGTTATACTGTCTTAGCACTTTTTTATAGAGTGGAATCTGACTTGTAATTCTTCGTCTAGTTTTGTGTGGCCCACACCGCTTGAGTACATTTCAATGAAGTTTTATTGAGCCCCCATGATGCTGCTGCAAGGCATAGTTTATATATATTGCTAATGTGTCCTTATATTTTTCTTTGTAGTTTGTATATAGTAAGTGGATTTTGGGTATATACAAAATGCTTGTTTGCCAAGTGTAGAAATATGGCATACCTAATACAAGAAAATGTAGTCAAAGAGTTTTTGTTCTTTTTTTTTTGAGACGGAGTCTGGCTCGACTGTTGCCTGGGCTGGGGTGCAGTGGCACCATCTCAGCTCACAGCAAGCTCCGCCTCCGAGTTCATGCCATTCTGCTGCCTCAGCCTCCCAAGTAACTGGGACTACAGGTGCCTGCCACCACGCCTGGCTGACTTTTTTATATTAGTAGAGACGGGGTTTCACCGTGTTAGCCAGGATGGTCTCGATCTTCTGACATTGTGGTCTGCCCACTTTGGCCTCCCAAAGTGCTGGGATTACAGGCTTGAGCCACCGCGACCGACTGACAGTGATTTTTCATAAAGGTGTTGCCTTTATTCTGGGATTTTTTCCCTTCATACATTTTTACTGTTAGGCGTTTCCTTTTTCAGATGATGGTGATAATAGAGTTAAAAAAAATGTATTGATGGTATTAAGGGAGTCCACTACCTTGTGTCAGATTCCCTGTTTCTTTTTGAAGTCCTTGAAATGAAGTTTAGGGACCACTGATCTAGAATTCTCTGTATGCTCCTCCACTACCCATTAACCCCACTCTATAGTCTGCCTTTTCGCACTACTCTCCCCTCACTCCCTTCTAAACGCTTTGTATAACACTATGTTTTCTGTTCATGATTGACCTTCAAATTGCCAAATCCTGTGGCCTTATAGACCATATGTACCTAACCAACACTCTGCTGTTAACAAGTTCTTCAAAATTCTTTTCTTTTGCTTCCACTCTGTTTTTCCTGTCATCCACTTATCACTTTTCTTCATATGTTTTCTTTCTTTTGTTCCCAGTTGTTGTTAACGTGGGGTTCTGGTTCTGTTTTATGTTTTCACTGTATATTCAGAATCAGATTTTTGGCTACCATGTACCATCTTAATAATACCTAACATTTATTTACTCTTTCCTAAGTGTTATTCCTGTGCCCCAGTATTTCAGTATTCATTTAATTCGTTCAGTATTCATTTAATTCTCAAAACAACTCAGTGAGGTTGATACAGGTATAATTGGCGTCTTTTTTTTTTTCTTTTTTCTGACACTGCCATATTGAGGTCCAGAGGTTAAGTAATCTATGCAACTAGGAGGCAGTAGAACTGGGATTTAAACTTAGACTGCCTGTAGAGGCCATGTTCTTTTTTTTTTTTTTTTTTTTTTTTTTTGAGACGGAGTCTGGCTCTGTCGCCCAGGCTGGAGTGCAGTGGCCGGATCTCGGCTCACTGCAAGCTCCGCCTCCCGGGTTCACGCCATTCTCCTGCCTCAGCCTCTGGAGTAGCTGGGACTACAGGCGCCCGCCACCTCGCCCGGCTAGTTTTTTGTATTTTTTAGTAGAGACAGGGTTTCACCGTGTTAGCCAGGATGGTCTCGATCTCCTGACCTCGTGATCCACCCGTCTCGGCCTCCCAAAGTGCTGGGATTACAGGCTTGAGCCACCGCGCCCGGCACAAGGCCATGTTCTTAACCACTACTAGATTTTTGGCATCCAGATGTCCCTTGTATATCTAATTTCCTGTTTAGTTTTTCTTCCTCCAATTCAATGCATCCATTCAGTTAATCTCAAGTGCCTGCCTCTTCCCCTTGACAAAACACACTTGTTCATTCTTTATTCCTTGCCGCATTAAAGTTAACACTATCGGCCGGGCGTGGTGGCTCAAGCCTGTAATCCCAGCACTTTGGGAGGCCGAGATGGGCGGATCACAAGGTCAGGAGATCGAGACCATCCTGGCTAACCTGGTGAAACCCCGTCTCTACTAAAAAAAAAAAAAATACAAAACACTAGCCGGGCGAGGTGGCAGGCGCCTGTAGTCCCAGCTACTTGGGAGGCTGAGGCAGGAGAATGGCGTGAACCCGGGAGGCGGAGCTTGCAGTGAACTGAGATCCCGCCACTGCACTCCAGCCTGGGTGACAGAGCAAGACTCCGTCTCAAAAAAAAAAAAACAAAAAAACAAAAAAAAACCACTATCCTCCCCTCCCCATCCCTAGTACTATAGAGGTCATTGAACCTTCCCCCTGTGTATGTTTGGCCTGTGAGTTTTATTGATTCCAGCATGATTATTTGGTGGTATTTGAGTGCAATTTTATGCTAGATCCTGGGTGTATAATGATGTATGAGACAAATACTTTGTCCTCAGGGAGCTTATACTCTAGAAATAATTCTTTTTTTTTTTCAAGAGAGGGTCCTGCTCCGTTGCCCAGGCTGGAGTGCAGTGGTGCCAACATGGCTCACTGTAGCCTCAGCCTCCTGAGATCAAGTGATCCTCCTGCCGCAGCCTCCTGAGTAGGTAGGACTACAGACATGTGCTGTCACACCAAGCTATTTTTATTTTTAGTTCAGATGGGTTCACAGTTTGTTGCCCAGGCTGGTTTCGAACTCCTGGGCTCAAATGATTCTCCCGCTTCATCCTCCCAAAGTCCAAAGTGTTGGGATTACAGGTATGAGCCACCATGCCCGGCCAATAAAATGTTACAAACAACAAATTAACAGAATGCTGAGAGAATAAATGGTGATAGGAAACCTGTATATGTAATGGAGTTTCAGATAATACCTAATATTTATTGAGTACTTTTTTTTTTTTAGAGACAGAGTTTTTGCTCTGTCACTCAGGCTGGAGTGCAGTGGTGCCATTTCAGCTCACTGCAACCTTTACCTCCTGGGTTCAGGCGATTCTCATGCCTCAGTCTTCTGAGTAGCTGGAATTACAAGCACCCACCAACACGCCCGGCTGATTTTTGTATTTTTAGTAGAGACGGAGTTTCACCATGTTGGCCAGGCTGGTCTTAAATTCCTGACCTCGAGTGATCTGCCCACCTCGGCCTCCCAAAGTGCTGGGATTACAGGTGTGAGCCACTGTGCCTGACCTATTGAACACTTTCTATATGCCTGACATTATTTTAGGTTCTTCAATACATTTAATTCTCATAAAGTTCCTGAATGTATACTTTTAGATCTGAAGTATCAGGAATACCTAATTGTACAAAGAGCATTCCAGTTGGAAGCTACAGCATTTAGCAGAAGTTCTAAAGTAGGAAAGAGCTTCATTTAAACTGTGTGAACTGGCCAGGTGTGGTGTCTCATGCTTGTAATCCCAGCACTTTGGGAGGTTGAAGTGGGAGGATCACTTGAGCCCAGGAGCTGGAGTCCAACCTGGGCAACAGTGAGACCCTGTCTCTGAAAAAAAAATGTGTGAACTGGACTATAATGATTCAAAAAGGCTAAGTAATATAGATAACATCAGTATCCTAAAATATATTCTAATTCACTGATTCTTGATTTTTTGGGGGATTGTGTAGTCCCCTTTGCATATATTACGAAACCTATGGAGCCTCTTATAGTTTTTTTCCAAAAAGGGTAAGAAAATTTTACTTAGAATGCCCATGAAGCCTGACTGCTGACCTAAGGAAGTAACTGATTTAATCTGTGCTTTTTGTTTCTGTACTAACATTGCCTTAGTTCAGAGTAGTACTCCTGCCGGAATTCTTTGAGATAATCTCCTTACAGGTTTGTTTCATCCATTGCACCTCTTAACAGTTTATCCTTTATATCATAAATATGATTGTATTATGTGTAATCCTCCTTTCCTTTTTTTATGAAAAGTTTCAAACATGTATGAAAATAATATAGTATTGTGACCTCCCACAAACCTGTCACTCATCTTAAACAGTAACAACTCATGATCAGTCTTGTTTTACCTGTACTTCTATCCAGTCATTGTCCATTCCAAATTATTATTATTTTCTATTATTTTATTTTTAAGAGACAGGGTCTCACTATGTTGCCCAGGCTGGAGTGCAGTGGTGCAATCGTAGCTCACTGCAGCCTCAAAACTCCTGGGTTCAAATGGTCCTCCCACCTCAGCCTCCCAAATAGCTTAGACTATAGTCTAAGTGCCACCACGCTTGGCTAATTTTGTTTTTAGTAGGGACGGGATCTTTCTGTGTTGTCTAGGCTGGTCTTGAGATTACGGCCTCAAGCAATCCTCCTACCTTGGTGTCTCAAGAGTGTTGGGATTAAAAGTATGAGCCACTATGCCTGGCATTGTTTTTTTTTTAATTTTTATTATTATTTTTTTGAGGCAGAGTCTTGCTGTGTCACCCAGGCTGGAGTGCAGTGGTGCGATCTCAGCTCACTGCAGGCTCCGTTCCCCCCACGCACCCCCGTTTCAAATGATTCTTATGCCTCAGCCTCCAGAGTAGTTGGGATTACAGGTGTGTCATCATGCCTGGCTAATTTTTTGAATTTTTCGTAGGGATGGGCTTTCACCATGTTGGCCAGGCTGGTCTCGAACTCCTGACCTCAGGTGATCTGCCCACCTTGGCCTCCCGAAATGCTGGGATTACAGGTATGAGCCACCATGCCCGGCCTAAATTTTCTTTTCTTCTATAAGTGCTTGAAGTTACTGAGTTCTGAAGTTGTTGAGCTCTCTGCTATTGATTTGAGTAAGTTCCGGGCACTGATGGCTTTCATCTTCTCATTTTCTGCTTCTTTTGCAAGCTGATCATCAAGCTCAATTAAACTACCAATTATTTTTTGAAACTGGCCAATTTTGTCCACAAAGTTCTTGCACTCTTTCTTGAACTTTATGGTCTACTGGGTAATCTCTGAGTCCAACACCCACAGCTTGTTCAGCTCATCAAAGTGCAGTCCCTCTTCACCCAGGACGTCTTTTACCATAGGTGTTTCCCATCCAGCTTCCCTAGAGAAGCTCTGCTCTGAAGGAGTGACAGTGGCAGGAGGAAGTGTGTCATAGGAACAAGGGTCGAAAAAGAATAAAGTTCGCTTGCACAGGTATTGTTCATTCAACACACATTTCTTGGAGTGCCCACTACATGCCAACACTGCTGGATGCTGGGGGTACAAAGATGAATGCAACATGGTGCCCACCCTGCTAGCCCTGTGGCGGCAGCTTACTATGACCCAGGCTGATGTAGACTGGCAGCTTCTCCCTGTCCCTGGCAGCTGTTATGCAGGCAGCCTGCCTTGGCTGTTGCCATGACTACAGAGACTCTTTACCCATGACCTGAAATATATTTTTATTAAGGTTTTTTTTTTTTTTTTGCAAAATGCTTTTAAATTTATTTAAATTAATTTCCTTTTTTAAAAAATTGAGGCAGAGTTTCGTTTTGTTGCCCAGGCTGGGGTGCAGTGGATGCGATCCTGGCTCACTGCAACCTCTGCCTCCCAGGTTCAAGCAATTCTCCTGCCTCAGCCTCTTGAGTAGCTGGGGTTACAGGCATGCACCACCATGCCCAGCTAATTATTTTGTATTTATAGTAGACACGGGGTTTCACCATGTTGGCCGGGCTGGTCTTAAACTCCTGACCTCAAGTGATCACCCACCTTGGTCTCCCAAAGTGCTGGGATTACAGGTGTAAGCCACCGTGCCCAGCCTAAATAACTGTGTATGCTCGCTTCTGTGTGTACACACTCACTACCCCTCATAAGACCATTGCAGTTTTAGGTTCACAGCAAAATTTAGCAGAAAGCACAAGCAGTCGCCTACCCCAACGTTTTGCCTTTTCCAGAATACATTCATATACCTTCCCATGGTACTCTTGGGGGAAATTTGTTCTAAGAGTTCTCCTCCAGGATACAAAATTGTTAGATGCTCAAGTCCCTCAATACAATGACTTCGTAACTTATGCACATCTTCCTGTATATTTTAAATCTCTAGATTGCTTATAATTATGTAATCTAAATGCTATGTAAATAGTTGTTATACTTTTTTAAAATTTTTATTTGAGACAGGGTCTCAGTCTGTCACCCAGGCTGGAGGGCAGTGAAACAGTCACTGCTCATTGCAGCCTCGACTTCCGGGTTCAGGTGATCCTCCCATCTTAGCCTCCTGAATAACTAGGACTACAGGCACCCGCCACCACACCTGACTAATTTTTGTATTTTTTCTAGAGACAGAGTTTTGCTAAGTTGCTGAGGCTGGTTTCAAGCTCCTGGACTCAAACGATCTGCCCTCCTCGGCCTCCCAAAGTGCTAGGATTACAGGTGTCAGCTATTGCACCTGGCTAGTTGCTATAATTTTTAAAAACTATTTTTTGCCCGGGCACCGTGGCTTATGCCTGTAATCCCAGCACTTTAGGAGGCCAAGGCGGGTGGATCACAAGGTCAGGAGTTTGAGACCAGCCTGGCCAATATGGTGAAACCGTGTTTCTGCTAAAAATACAAAAATTAGCCAGGTGTGGTGGCATGCGCCTGTAATCCCAGCTACTCAGGAAGCTGAGGGCAGGAAAATCACTTTAACCCAGAGTCGAAGGTTGTAGTGAGTCGAGATCACGCCACTGCACTTCAGCCTGGGTGACAGAGCGAGACTCTGTCTCAAAATATATATATATTTTTTTTATTATTTTTCCAGAATGTTTTTGCCTTGCCATTGTTTGAATCTGTGAATGGGGAACCCTTGGATACAGAGGGTGGCCTTATTTTGAATCATAAAATATGTAGCCTTTTCACTTAGTAGCAGTGCATTTAAGGCTTCTTCTTGTCTTTTCTATGGGTTGATTATTTCTTTTTAGTGCTGAACAATATTCCATTTATGGATGTACCACAGTTTGTCTATTCACCTTTTGGAGGGTATCTTGGTTACTTTCAAGTTTTGTCAGTTATGAGTAAAGGCTATAAACATCCATGTGCAGGTTTTGTGTGGACGTATGAGTTTTCATGTAATTTGAGTATATACCAGGGAGTGTGATTGTTGGATCATATGGTAAGATTATATTAAGAAACTGCCAAATGGTCTTCCAAAATGGCTGTACCATTTTGCATTCCCACCAGTAATGAGTGAGAATTATTATTGCTCCACTTTCAGCTTTTGGAGTTGTAGTGTTTTGGATTTTAACCGTTTTGGTAGTTACGTAGTGGTATCTCACTGTTTTTAATTTACATTCCCCTAATGAAAAACAGTATTGAAGCTAGGCATGGTAGCATGTGCCTGAAGTCCCAGCTACCTGGTGGAGGGGTGAGATGGAGGATTGCTTGAGCCCCAGAGGTTGTGGCTACCATGATCCATGATCGCCCCACTGCACTCCAGCCTGGGTGACAGAGTGAGCCCCTGTCTCACAAAGTTCTGTAGAGGACTGCTGGGAACAGAACTGAACTTCTAAAAGTAAATGTCTTGACAGCTGCTTTCCAAGGCCTGGCTATAAGTAAGGTCTGTAGAGCCAAAAGGAACATATACCTCTTCTTAAAATTGAGGGTGTTGGCTGGGCACAGTGGCTCATGCCTGTAATCCCAGCACTTTGGGAGGCCAAGGCAGGTGGATCACCTGAGGTCAGGAGTTCGAGACCAGCCTGGCCAACATGGTGAAACCCTGTCTCTACTAAAAGTACAAAAAATTAGCTGGGTGTGATGGCGCATGTCTGTAGTTCCAGCTACTCGGGAGGCTAAGACAGGAGAATTGCTTGTACCCGGGAGGCAGAGGTTGCAGTGAGCCGAGATCGTGCCATTGTACACCAGCCTGGGCGATGAATGAAGCTCCGTCTCAAAAAAAAAAAAAAAAAAAAGAAAGTGTTTAAGCCCAAGATGAAACTGGATTCTATTTAAGAGATATGTTTATGTGTATAAAGCAAAGAATAACATAGTCAAATGGAACAAAACTAGAGTAATTAGGGAAACGCAACTCATACCTGTGGAAACAGTGGCATGATTTGTGTCAAATTCTGAAGCAGCCTTCCTGGTAAGGCTACTGGACACAGAATACCCTTGAAGGAAAGTAATGAAAAGTAAATAAATAAAAGTGGGTGTGAGGCTGGACGTGGTGGCGCTTACGCCTGTAGTCCCAGCACTTTGGGAGGCCAAGGCGGGCGAGTCACTTGAGGTCAGGAGTTTGAGACCAGCCTGACCAACGTGGTGAAATCCTGTCTCTATAGAAAAATACAAAAATTAGCCAGGTATTGTGGCGCATGCCTGTAATCCCACCTACTTGGGAGGCTGAGGCAGGAGAATCACTTGAACCTGGGAGGTGGAGGTTGTAGTGAGCCAAGATTGCGCCACTGTACTCTAGCCTGGGCGGCAGACTCCAGCCTGGGCAACAGAGTGAGACCCTGCTTTTTTTTTTTTTTTTTTTTTTTAAAAGTGGGTTTGTGCTCTTGTAATGAAAAAGAAAAAAGGTTTAAAAAGGGTGCGCTTTTGACCAATATGTAATGCTGTTTCAAGGTAGTACCAGTATCTTGTGTTCAGTGGAACCAAGGTAAACACAAGGTACTGGTATTACCTTGAGATAGCATTAACACCTAAGTGGTTTCAGTGAACAAGATTTAAAAGACTAGAATTAAAGCAATTATAAATGTGCAGTAAAATTTTGGACTACTTTTAGATAGACTTTATAAAAAGACTTAAAAATTCCTATTAAAAATTTTGCACTTTGGCCGGGTGTGGTGGCTCATACCTGTAATCCCAGCACTTTTGGAGGCCGAGGCAGGTGGATCACGAGGTTAGGAGTTTGAGAACAGCCTGACCAACATGGTGAAACACCGTCTCTACTGAAAATACAAAAATTAGCAGGGTGTGGTGTCACATACCTGTAATTCCAGCTACTAAGGAGAATCAGTTGAACCCGGGAGGCGGAGGTTGCAGTGGGCCGAGATCACATCACTGCACCCAGCTTGGGCAACAGAGCAAGACTATCTCAGTAACAACAACAACAACAAAAATTTCTGCGCTTTCAGGACACTTACAAGCTCCTTCCTATAATCCCAGCACTTTGGGAGACCAAGGCAGGAGGATAACTTGAAGTCAGGAATTCAAGACCAATCTGGGCAACAAAGTGATACCCTGTCTTTACAAGAAAATTAAAAAATTAGCTGGACACAATGGTGTTGTGCCTGTAGTCCCAGCTACTCGGGAAGCCAGGGCGGGAGGATCACTTGAGCCCAAGGGTTCAAGGCTACCGTGAGCCATGATAGCACCACTGCACTCTAGTCTGGGTAACAGACTGAGACTGTCTCAAAAAAAAAAATAGTAATAATAGTAATGATGATTGCTTTGAGAAACCACGGCAGGAGGATTGGTTGAGGCCAGGAGTTCGAGACCAGCCTGGGCAACATAGTGAGACTCCCCACTTTCTACAGAAAAGAAAAAAATTAGCCGGACATAGTGATGTGCACCTGTAGTCCTAGCTTTGGAGGCTCAGGCGAGAGGATTGCTTGAGCTCAGGAGTTTGAAGCTATAGTGAGCTGTCATCAAGTCACTGCACTTCAACCTGGTAAAAGACTGCCTATTAAAAAAAATTATATTTTGAATAAGTAACATGTGGTTCAAAATTAGATCTTATACTCACCATGATCCTGTCTACTACCCCCACCGCCAAGTTAGTAATCGACTACTTTTTTTTTAGTCTGTGTGTGTCCCTCTGTAGTGTTTTTTATGTAGGTAGATGAAAGCAAATATGTTTTCGTCCTTTTCTGGTACAATGTGGCAAACTGTATAACCTATTTTTCACTATAATTTTTTTTTTTTTTTTTTTTTTGAGATGGGGTTCTTGCTCTTTTGTCCAGGCCAGAGTGCAGTGATGCGATCTTGGCTCACTGCAACCTCTACCTCCTGGGCTCAATTGATCCTCCCACTTCAGCCTTCCAAGTTTGGGACTACAGGAACGTGCTTCCACACCTGACTATTTTGTTGTTGTTGTTTTGTAGAGATGGGAGTTTCCCTATGTTATCCATGCTGGTCTTGAACTTCTGGGCTCAAGCATTTTGTCCACCTCGGCCTCTCAAAGTGCTGGGATTATAGGTGTGAACCACTGCCTACTTTACTTTTTCATTTAGCATGTTGAGAGATCATTCCAAACCTGCTAATAGAGAGCATCCTCACTTCTTTTTTTTTTTTTTTTTCTTATTGCCCAGGGTAGAGTGCAGTGGCGCAATCTCAGCTCACTGCAACCTCTGCCTTCCGGTTTCAAGTGATTCTCCTGCCTCAGCCTCTCAAGTCACTGGGATTACAGGCACCTGCCACCACGCCCATCTAATTTTTTTGTGTTTTTAGTAGAGATGGGGTTTCACCATGTTGGTCAGGCTGGTCACTTACTGCTGACCTCGTGATCCACCCTCCTCGGTCTCTCCCAAAGTGCTGGGATTACAGGCGTGAGCCGCCATGCCCAGCCCTACATCCTCTCTTCTTTTTAACAACTGCATAGTATTCTGTGTAGATGGGCCGTAGTTGATCCACCTAATCCACTGTTGCTGGACAGTTGTGTTAAATTTTCATAAAACATTTGTAGCTGTGTTCTTTCTTAAATGTGTGAGCAGTCAGTCTTGTTGCCTCAAACTCTATTGTGTTTCCTTTTTGTTGCTGTTGTTAGAGTTGTTAGCAGTTGTGAAAAGTTTAAAATTTTTGTAATACTTTATTTCCTGGCTTGCATTTAAATCTGAACTTAGGATGTTTTTGCTTTGAAAGCTGTTAACTGGGACTTGATTTTATTTAAGTTATCTTTCATCAAAATCCTGGAGAGTAGAGAGTGAGAAAGAGGAAACAAAGATAATTAACGGGATGAAGTGGGTGGAAAGAGAAATAATATGAGAGAGTAACAGTGGATAAGGGTAACAATATGACCCTGATAGTCATCTTAGATAATAAAAATATTTCACAGTGGCCTGGACTAGTATTTGTTGTGTTGCTTTTTTCTTTTTCTTTTTTTTTGAGACGGAGTCTCGCTCCGTCGCCCATGCTGAAGTGCAGTTGCGCAATCTCGGCTCACTGCAACCTCCGGCTCCCGGGTTCAAGCAATTCTTCTGCTTCAGCCTCGCAAGTAGCTGGGATTACAGGCGCCTGCCACCATGCCTGACTAATTTTTTTAAATTTTTGGTAGAGACAGGGTTTCACCATGTTGAGCAGGCTGGTCTCCGACTCCTGTCCTCAGGTGGTCCGCCCGCCTTGGCCTCCCAAAGTGCTGGGATTACATCCATTAGCCACTGCCTCAAAAAAGTAAAAAATAAACAAATAAGAATAAATAAAAAGATGAGGATTGAGATTCTAGCCTCTGTTTTAATGAATCTTTATATTTTACATATGTAACTGCTCCCTGGTCATTTCCTTCTTAGCACTTAACATATTTTGCAATTTTATTTTATTTTTTTGAGACACAGTCTCACTCTGTCACCCAGGCTGGAGTGCATTGGCATGATCTCAGCTCATGGCAACCTTCACATCCCAGGTTAAAGCAAGTCTCGTGCCTCAGCCTCCTGAGTAGCTGTAATTTCAGGTGTGCGCCACCACGCCCAGCTAATTTTTTGTATTTTTAGTTGAGACAGGGTTTCGCCATATTGGCTAAGCTGGTCTTGAACTCCTGTCCTTAAGTGATCCACCCACCTCGGCCTCCCAAAATGCTGGGATTACAGGTGTGTATACCCAGTGTGAGAGTAAAGGGTCTGGCACTTGATAGATGTCTGCCAAATATTTGCTAAATAAGTGAAATTGCCGAAGACGTCTCATTAAACTGTTAGAGATGAGAGCTTGACTTACAATTTTTGTGTTGTGTATATACTAGGAGAAAATGTTCACAGGATAGAGTAAAAGAATACTCTTTGTCAACCCCTCATTTGATACTGGAATGAAAACAAACTTTCTGGGTTTTATTATATTATGATTTTTCTCCCCTCCCCGTCATGGGAAAGGGAGTATCAGAGAAATCACTTCAATTAAAATGTTTGTTTTGTTTTTTTGAGACGGAGTCTTGCTCTGTTGCCCAGGCTGGAGTGCAGTGGTGCAATCTTGGCTCACTGCAACCTCTGCCGCCTGGTTTCAAGTGATTCTCCCACCTCTGCCTCCTGAGTAGCTAGGATTACAGACATACGCCACCACGCCTGGCTAATTTTTGTATTTTTAGGAAAGACAAGGTTTCGCCATGCTGGCTAGACTGATCTCGAACTCCTGACCTCAGGTGATCCACCCGCCTTGGCCTTCCAAAGTGTTGGGATTACAGGCATAAGCTAGCACACCTGGTACTTCAGTTAAAACGAATCTTTGCCTGAGATTAATGCACTGTGGGGGGGTACTTTATCCCTTTGAAATGAATAATTTTTATGAAGAATGTTTAATGACTGTGCAATGCTTACGGTAAACTAAACATAAATTTTGTGTGCCATAAATCAGCTATATGAAAAATATGTACATTGAAAAAGTTCAGATATTTTTAAATACTTTGCGGTTTTTTTGGTGATGGGATTATTGGAAACATTTCTCTTTTCCTTATTTAAAAAAAATGACCCACCAAACATTATAGTTTATTTTCTTTTAAAATTGATAAGTTGGCCGGGCGCGGTGGCTCAAGCCTGTAATCCGAGCACTTTGGGAGGCCGAGGCGGGCGGATCACAAGGTCAGGAGATGGAGACCATCCTGGCTAACACCGTGAAACCCCGTCTCTACTAAAAATACAAAAAATTAGCCGGGCATGGTGTCGGGCGCCTGTAGTCCCAGCTACTCAGGAGGCTGAGGCAGGAGAGTGGCGTGAACCCGGGGGAGGCGGAGCTTGCAGTGAGCCGAGATTGCGCCACTGCACTCCTGCACTCCAGCCTGGGCGACTGAGCGAGCCTCCATCTCAAAAAAAAATGAATAAATAAAATAAAAAAAAATAAAAATAAAAAAATAAAATAAAATTGGTAAGTTTCAGGAGTGAATTCTTTATGCCAATACATAGTCATTGTTGAAAAAATACTTTGTTGTAAAACAAAACAATTGTATTAGTTTTAGTGAATTTATAGACTAGTTTGTCTTTTTCCTATTTCCTTTTTTACCGATTTCTTCTTTTGTTTTTTATTTTACTTTCGTTTTTTAGAGACGGGGTCTCATACCGTCGGCTAGGCTTGAGTGCAGTGATGCGATCGATCATGGCTCACTGTAGCTTTGTCCTTCCGGGCTCAAGCAATCCTCCTGCCTCAGCCTCCTCAGAAGCTGGGACTACAGGCATATGCCATCATACGCAGCTACTTAAAATTCTTTTTTTCGTAGAGATAGTGTCTCAGTATGTTGCCCAGGCTGGTCTTGAATATCTGGTCTCAAGCAATCCTACTACCCCAGCCTCCCAAAATGCTGAAATAACAGGCATGATATCAGCACCCAGCTTCTTTTTTACTGATTATTTAGAAGCTGTCAAATATGTTTTGTTACTTACTAAGATTTTATTTTATGATGTATTTAAAATTTTTTGTGTTTATATTTAGCCACTTCTATTTGTTTTTATATTAGTTTTTCATATTTTTATTTGTAGTTAAAGTAATACATTTATATGAAAATTAAGTTATAGAAATGTAGGAAAAAAAAAAGGAAAAAAAGGCAATGGTTTTTTGTAATCCTGATTTTCCAGGAACAACCACTGCTATATTTTTGGGTGCATGTCTTTTTGGAAGTTTTTCTGTACACATACAAAAGTGGTTTTCAACTGGGAGTAGTTTTGCTCCCATTGGACACTTATTTGGCAAGGTCTGGAGACATTTTTGGTTATCACAGTTGGAGGCAGGCGCTCCTGGCATTTAGTGGGGAGTGGACAGGGATGCTGCTAAACATGCACAGGACAGCCCTCCATGTCCCAAATAAAATATTAGTCCAAAATGTTAATAATTGCTGAGGTTGGGAAACCCTGATATACAACTATATGTATGTATTGGTGTGTGTGTATAGATATGTCATCTCATATCCTTTCATGTCTAGTGCCTGGTAGTCATATAATTGTTGCAATAAATACTTGTTGGGATGAATATAGCGATACAAAAGAAACTCATACTAAGTTAATTTATTTTAAATATTGTTTTATTTTGGCATACATAGATCTACTTTTTTTGTGTGTTTACAAAATACTGTTTTTCTTAAATTTTTTTTCTTTTCTTTTTTTTTTTTTTTTTTTGAGACATCATTTCTTTCTGTCTCCCAGGCTGGAGTGCAGTGGCACAATCACGGCTCACTGCCACCTAAACCTCCTGGGCTCAAGTGTTCTTCATCCTCAGCCTCCTGAGTAGCTGAGACTATAGGTGTGTGCCACCATGCCCAGCTAGTTTTTGTATTTTCTTGTAGAGACAAGGTTTCACTGTGTTGCCCAGGCTGGTCTCAAATTCCTGACCTTGAGTGATCCACTTGCCTTGTCCTGCTAAAGTGCTGGGATTACAGGTGTAAGCCACTGCACCCAACCATTTCTAAAATTTTACTGAAAGAATACGTGCATAAATACTACAATACTTACAGCCAAAATAGTTGTTCCCTACTGAGTCCACCTCTCTAGACCAGCTTTCCAGAAGCAACCACTTTCAACTCTTGTGATATTTACTTATATTTAAATAATAGACTTACCACTATTTCTTGTCTCTGGCATTTAAAAAAAAATGATGCTGCGAAATATCCTGTCTAGCAATATATAATTTTTAAATTTTTTTTTTTTAAGACAAGGTCTTGCTCTGTCATTCAGTCTAGAGTGCAGTGGTGTGATCATAGCTCACTGCAGTCTCGATCTCCCGGGCTCACATGATCCTCCCACCTCAGCCTCCCGAGCAGCTGGGACTATAGGCGTGTGCTCCCACGCCCAGCTAGTTTTTGTATTTTTATAGAGACTGGGTTTTGCTGTGTCGTACAGGCTGGTCTTGAACTCCTGACTCAAGCAATCTACCTGCCTCCGCCTCCCAGATTGCTAGAATTACAGGCATAAGCCACTGCACCCAGCCAATTTTTTCTGTTTTTTTTTTGTTTTGTTTTTGTTTTTGAGACGGAGTCTTGCTCTGTCGCCCAGGCTGGAGTGCGATGGCGTGATCTTGGCTCACTGCAACCCCCACCTACTGGGTTCAAGTGATTCTCCTGCCTCAGCCTCCTGAGTAGCTGGGATTATAGGCACCCACCATCATGCCCAGCTAATTTTATTTTGTAGAGACTCGGTTTCACCATGTCGTTGCCCAGGCTGGTCTTGAACTTCTGACCTCAGGTGATCCTCCCACCTCGGCCTCCCAAAGTGCTTGAATTACAGGTGTGAACCACCACGCCAGGCCCAATTTTTTATTTACTTCAGAAACAGGGTCTCACTGTGCTGCCTAGGCTGGAGTGTTGTGGTGGGATCATAGCTCACTGTAACTTTGAACTCCTACGCTCAAACGATCCTCCTCATAGCTGAGACTACAGGTGAATGACATCACATCTGGCTATTGTTTTTTATTTTTGTAGAGATGTAGTCTTGTTATTTGCCCAGGATGGTCTTGAACTCCTGGCCTCAAGCAATTCTCCTGCCTTGGCCTTGGCCTCCTAAGTTGCTGGAATTATGGATGTGAACCCCTGCACCTGGCCATCTGACAATATTGAGTATTACGTTTTGGCTTCTTACTATGTTAGTAGGATTTATTACACCTCTTATATCTCCTTTCATCATATTCCAATATAGATAATATTTCAGTATAGGTAACTCTTAAGATGTATACTGTGGTTACTTGTCTGTATATTTTGTTTTATTTGGAGTTATTTGCCTCCTTTTTTAATTTGCCTAGTTTTCTAGGTATGTATTGCTGTATTTCCAAAAGGTTCTACAACTGTTAGGGTTTTTAAATTAAAGACTCCCAAGCACATCACATTGTCTACCATTTCTGCCTTTTGTGTGTATGTTTGGAGCGGGAGAAGACTTGCTTTCCAGAGTTGTCCATTCTCTTGCTCTAATGTAGACTTGTTCTCAAGATTTGGTATCGAGTTACTATTCTGAAACTAATGTCTGCTGCGGTCCTTCCGGAAATCTCTTTTTATTGGACCCTTTCTTGGCTTACTCCTTCATTTTGCTGAAATGTTATCTAACTGTTTCTTGAGAAAAGTTGGATTGGAGGTAAATGTTAAGGACTTAACCTCTTTTAAAAAATGTCTGTATTTTATTTTCACACTTGATTGCTAGTTTGGAAATACACTTTTATGTAACTTTATTTATTTATTTATTTTAGAGTCAGGGTCTCACTCTGTTGCCCAGCCTGGAGTGCAGTCGCTCTTCAGAAGTGCATTTACAGCCCACTACAGCCTTGACTTCGTAGGTTCAAGCATGTCTTTCCACTTCTGCCTCCAGAGTAGCTGGGACTACAGGCCTGCCCTATTGCACCAGGCTGTATTAACATTTTGAAGACGTTTCTCTTGTCTTTGAACTTTCATGTCTCTTTCAAAAGGTTTGATGCTGTTCTGATACTAGATCCCTTGTTTTGTTTTTTTTTTTTTTTTGTATGTGTGATTTGAATTTCTTTTTCTTTTCTTTTCTTTTCTTTTTTTTTTTTTTTTTTGAGATGGAGTCTCGCTCTGTCCCCAAGGCTGGAGTGCAGTGGCGGGATCTCAGCTCACTGCAAGCTCCGCCTCCCGGGTTCACGCCATTCTCCTGCCTCAGCCTCCCGCTTTTTTTTTTTTTTTTTTTTGAGGTGGAATTTCACTCTTGTTGCCCAGGCTGGAGTGCAATGGCGCGATCTTGGCTCACTGCAGCCTCTGTCTCCCAGGTTCAAGTGATTCTCCTGTACTTAGCCTCCCAAGCAGCTGGGATTACAGGTGCCTACCACCACGCCCAGCCTTTTTTCATATTTTTAGTGGTGTTGGGGTTTCACCATATTGGTCAGGCTGGTCTTGTACTCCTAACCTCAGGTGATCCACCCACCCCGGCCTCCCAAAGTGCTGGGATTACAGGCTTGAGCCACCACGCCCAGGCTACTTTTTTAATTTTAGTAAACACAAGGTCTCACTGTGTTGCCCAGGGCAGTCTCAGGAGCTACCCTGGGCTCAAGAGCTGCCCTTCTGCCTCAGCCTTTCAGAGTTCTAGAATTACAGGCATGAGCCACCATACCCAGCCTAGATTTCTTTTAAAGGGTGGTTTTACCTTTATATAATGAACTGTTTTGAGCATAGTAGAGTTTTTGTTGTTGAATTTTTCTCTCCATGATTTATTGGTTTCCTCAGAGTGCCTTTTTTTGTTGTTTGTTTCTTTTTTTTTTTTTTTTTTTTTTGAGACAGAGTCTCACTCTGTCACCTAGGCTGGAGTGCAGTGGTGCGATCTTGGCTTACTGCAACCTCTGCCTCCCAGGTTCAAGAGATTCTCCTGCGTCCCTCCTGAGTAGCTGGGATTACAGGCGTGCATGTGCCACCACACCTGGCTAATTTTTGTATTTTTAGTAGAAATGGGTATCACCATGTTGGCCAGGCTGGTCTTGAACTCCTGAGCTCAAGTGATCCACCCGCTTCAGCCTCCCAAAGTACTGGGATTACGGGCGTGAGCCACTGTGCCCAAGCTAGGTTTTCTGAGCTGTACTTATAATTGGTTATCTGACTCTCCAGATAACTTTCTGTCTAATGTTCATCCTTGTGATTTAAAAAATTTTAGCTATGTAAAAAGAGAGTTTATCATTCTTGTATTTTGAGTAGAGCCTGCCTGCAGGATATTCTATCCCTGCTGCATTCTTTGGTGTCAGATTTCTTCAAATCATCTGTTAGTGAATCTTTTCACAATTCTTTTTTATATCTCTATTAGTATTGTGAGAGGAAACCAAAAACTCAAGACCCTAATTCACTATGCCAAAGGAAAAATAATTAAGCTGAAAGCTGTGTCATGCAAGAAATTGCTGTTCCTTTTGTTTATAAGTAGATAGCTACAGATAAAAGATTAAATATTTCCACAGGTAGCTACTCTATGTTTACCTTATGTAAGGTGCCATTTCCTGATCATGAGACAAATACATCGTTGACTGTTCTCCTACCTGCTCCTCCCCTGCCATCCCTTCTCCTAGATGGAGTCTCTCTCTGTCGCCCAGGCTGGAGTACAGTGGCATGATCTCGGCTCACTGCAACTTCCGACTCCTGGGTTCAAGCGATTCTTCTGCCTCAGCCTCCTGAGTAGCTGGGACTTCTGGCGTGTGCCACCATGCCCGACTAATTTTTGTATTTTTAGTAGAGATGGGATTTCACCATATTGGCCAGGCTGGTCTCAAATTCTTTACTTCATGATCTGCCCGCCTCAGCCTCCCAAAGTGCTAGGATTATAGGGGTGAGCCACTGTGCCCGGCGCTGCTCCTTTTTTTCTTGCAACATGTGGATTACCATACCTTTCCTCTTTTCACCTGTAGCCCACTTTTTCCCTTTAAATACTGAAACCCTCAGCATCATCTTTGGAGAAAAGGTTAGACTGTTTCTGGGATTCCCTGTTTAGTTCTTCCAGGCATATCCTTAATCTTGGCAAAATTAACTTCTAAATTGTTTGAGACCTGTTTCAGGTAATTTTTGGTGTACAGTATGTGGTCACTTTCCCCCAAGATTCTTTTTTAAATTTTTTTTTCTGAGATGGAGTTTCACTCTTGTTGCCCAGGCTGGAGTGCAATGGCATAATCTCGGCTCACCACAACCTCCGCCTCCCGGGTTCAAGCAATTCTCCTGCCTCAGCCTCCCAAGTAGCTGGGAGTACAGGCATATGCCACCATACCCAGCTAATTTTGTATTTTTGGTAGAGACAGGATTTCACCATGTTGGCCAGACTGGTCTTGAACTCCTTACCTCAGGTGATCCACCCGCCTTGGCCTCCCAAAATGCTGGGATTACAGGGCTGAGCCACCGTGCCGACCTCTTTTTTAAAATTTTTATGTATTATAACTTATTTTAGAAATACAACTAGTACTTTTCTTTTTCAGACAGGGTCTTACTCTGTCATCCTTACTGGAATGCAGTGGTTTAAGTGATTCCCAGTTTAGTTCCCTACCAAGTAGCTGGGACTATAGGTGTGTGCCACCATGCTCTGCTAATTTTTTTCTTTAACTTTTTTTTTTTTTTAGCCAGGGTTGCGCCCTGTTGCCTAGGCTGGACTGGAGTGTGGCAGTGTGATCATGGTTCACTGCATCCTCAACCTCCTGGGCTCAGGTGATCTTCCCACCTCTCAGCCTCCCGAGTAGCTGTGACTGCAGGCGCACGCCATCACACCTGCCTAATTTTTTTTGTATTTTTTGTAGAGATGGGGTTTCGCCATGCTGCCTAAGCTGGTCTCGAATGCTTGGGCTCAAGTGATGTGCCTGCCTTGGCCTCCCAAAGTGCTGAGATTACAAGTGTGAGCTATTGCGCCCGCCCAGAAACTTGTTGATACAGGGTCTCACTCTGTTGTCCAGGCTGATGTTGAACTCCTGGGCTCAGGTGCCTGGGAGGCCTGTGTTGGCCTCCCAAAGTACTGGGATTATAGGCATGAACCACCATGCCTGGCCAACTAGTGCTTTTTGTATCCTCTACAAGAAATCTCCCTTTGCTACCAAGTTTTTTTTGTTTGTTTGTTTAGTTTTGTAGAAAGATGTGTTTTGCATTAAGGTCTGTCTTAGTTTATTTTGTGTTGCTATAAGGAACACTTCACGCTGGGTGACTTACAAAGAAAAATGGTTTTATTTGACTCAATTCTGTTGGCTGGCAAGTTGAAGATTGAGCATCTGTATCTGGTGAGGACTTCAGTCTGCTTCCACTCATGGCTGAAGGCAAAAGAAAGCAGTGTGTGCAGAGCTTACATGGTGAGAGAGCAACAGACAGCTTTTGCTGGAACTAATAGAGTGAGAACTCACTTGCTAGCCACCTCCAGAGAAGGCATGAATCTATTCATGTGGGATCCACCCTCCATGACCCAAATGCCATTAGGCCCCACATCCAACATTGGAAATCAAATTTCAGATGAGGTTTGGAGGGGACAGATATCTAAACCATAGCAAGGTCTATAATCCAGCTTGAGTTTTTTTTTTTTCCCCCAATTTTTAAATTGTAAAATACGTATAAGATAAAATTTACTGTCTTAACCATTTTCTTTCTTTCTCTCTCTTTTTTTTTTGAGACAGAGTCTTGCTCTGTCACCAGCCTGGAATGCAGTGGCGTTATCTTGGCACACTGCAACCTCCGCCTCCCGGGTTCAAGCCATTCTCCTGCCTCAGCCTCCCGAGTGGCTGGGATTACAGGTGCCCACCACCACGCCCAGCTAATTTTTGTATTTTTAGTAGAGACGGGGTTTCACCATGTTGGCCAGAATGATCTCGATCTCCTGACCTCGTGATCCGCCTGCCTCAACCTTCCAAAGTGCTTGGATTACAGGTGTGAGCCTCCGCGCCTGACATCATCTTAACCATTTTCAAAGGTACATTTCAGTAGTAGGCAGTATATTTATACTGTGCAACCTTTACTACCATCATCTCCAGAACTCTTTTTCTTCTTGCAAAACTGAAACTGTACCCATTAAACAATAACTTATGTTCCTTCATGTCCTAGCTCCTGGAAATCACCATTCTACTACTTTCTGTCTCTATTATTCTGACTACTGTAGGTACCTTACATAAGAGGACTGATACATACAAATGCCCTTTTGTGACTGCCTTATTTCCCTTAGCGTTGTGTCCTTAAGGTTCATCTATATTTTAGCTGTTTCAGAATTTCCTTTTTTTTTTGAGAAGGAGTCTTGCTCTGTCGCCCAGGCTGGAGTGCAGTGGTGTAATCTTGGCTTGCTGTAACCTCAGCTGCCTGGGTTCAAGTGATTCTCTCATCTCAGCCTCCCGAGTAGCTGCGATTACAGGCACCCACCGCCCAGCTAATTTTTTTTTTTTTTTTTTTTTTGAGACAGAGTCTTGCTCTGTTGCCCAGGTTGGAGTGCAGTGGCGCGATCTTGGCTCACTGCAACCTCTACCTCCCGGCTCAAGCAATTCTCCTGCCTCAGCCTCCTGAGTAGGTGGGATTATAGGCATGTGCTCTCACGCCCAGCCAATTTTTGTATTTTTAGTAGAAACGGGGTTTTACCATGTTAGCCAGGATGGTCTCAATCTCCTGACCTTGTGATCTGCCTGCCTCGGCCTCCCAGAGTGCTGGGATTACAGGTGTGAGCCACCAGGCCCGGCCCCCTCCCCCGCTTTTTTTTTTAGAGGTGGAATTTCGCTCTTGTTACCCAGGCTGGAGTACAATGTCGTGATCTCAGCTCACCACAACCTCTGCGCCCCGGGTTCAAGCAGTTCTCCTGCCTCAGCCTCCTGAGTAGCTGGGATTACAGCCATGCGCCACCACGCTCAGCTGATTTTTTGTATTTTTAGTAGAGACGGGGTTTCTCCATATTGGTCAGGCTGGTCTCAAACTCCCAACCTCAGGTGATCCACTTGCCTCGGCCTTCCAGAGTGCTGAGATTATAGTCATGAGCCACCGCACCTGGCCTGATTTTTGTATTTTTAGCAGAGACGGAGTTTCGCCATATTGGTTGACCAGGCTGGTCTGGAAACTCCTGACCTCAGGTGATCTGCTTGCCTTGGCCTCCCAAAGGCCATTCATAATAGATAACAGATCCATTTATCTGTTAATGGAGACTTGGGTTGCTTCCAATTTTAGCAATTGTGAATATAGTTGCTGTGAACATAGGTGTACAAATATCTCTGAGATCCTGCTTTCAATTCTTTTGGTACAACTGAGTTTTACTGACTATGATAAATTTAGTGCTTTCTATCTGATATGGTGCTTTTCTCAAAATGTGAATTTAGGGCATTCAGGTTTTTTTTTTTTTTTTTTTTTAGATGGGGTCTCACTCTGTTGCCCAGGCTGGAGTGCAGTGGCAGTGGCATTACATAGCTCATTACAGCCTTGATCTTCTGGGCTCAAGTGATTCTTCCACTTCAACCTCCTGAGTAGCTCTAACTGCAGGCGCACATCACCATGGCCGGCAAAATTTTTAAAATTTTTTTTGTAGATACAGGGTCTTGCTATGTTGCCCATGCTGATTTTGAACTCCTGGCTTCAAGCAATCCTCCCACTTTGGCTTCCCAAAGTCCTGGCATTATAGGAGTGAGCCACTGCATTTGGCTGCTGCTTCTTGTTCCTCTAAAATTCAAACACTGATTTTTGTTTAAGTTGTAAGAATACTTGAATTTTTGGTGGACAGTTTCACATGATATCACCTGACTGCTCATTTAAGGCTACAGTGGCCAAACATACCAGATTTTTAATCTGACTTAGATACTAATTTCAACAGAAGCATCCAACACAGCTAGGTACTCCCTGTAAACCTTCAGCCCTAGCACCTCTGCCTCACTCAGTAGATGTCTTTACAACTCCCATTTAACGGAGACAATAGAATCCTATCCAGTGGGGAGTTCTTTATTGTTACCAAGTCTACAGATTGTATATGTGCACACATATCCCCTTTTCTTAGGTTGCTATTAATATGAGAAACATTTGTGTCCTTATAAGGCTTATCTCTACCTATTGTTTTTTTTTTTTTTCCTTCATTGGCTGTTTATTTGGCACCTGCTGTGTGCCAGCCACTATAAATAAAATGAAGCCGTTGCCCTATTGAAGCTTAAATTTTAGTGGGTAGAAAGTAAAGTTTGTTGGGTGGTGTTAAGTGCTATATAGAGGAAAGTAAAGCAGAGAAGATTGGTAAGGAATGAGTTGATGTGTAACATTATTATTTAAACAGGGCTCCTGGGAAAGATAACCTCACTACTGAAGACCAGATACCTTTTGTTTTTCTTTACTCATCATTACTGCTGCCTTTTATGCTAAGATGTTTTCCTGGGTACCATTTAAAATCTTTTATTTATTTATTTTTTAAAAGATTCTTGCAGTGACTCGGAATTGTATCTTTTTGAGTTATTTTCCTATTGGTTGCCCTAGTTAGGATTAATACCCATTTTAATTATAATAGTATATAAAAGAACTTTGTTCCTATAAGCTTTATTTCGTTTCCTCTTTGTGCAGTTGGTGTCCTACAAGTTATGTCTCTCCATTGAGTACCCATCAACACAGATTTCTAATTATTGCTTAATGTGATTGATTGCCTTTTAAATTGAGAAGAAAAAAAGACTTACCCCCCGCCGCAGAAATACATTTATACTATCTTTTTTAGTTACATATGGAGTTAACTTTACTAGCACTCTTTTATTTTTTAGGTGGATTTGAATTACTCTCTGGTGTCTTTATATTTTAGCCTGAAGGATTCCCCCTTAATATTTCTTTTAGGGTAAGTCTATTAGCAAGAAGTTCTTTTATGTTTTGGTATGGGAATAAATTAATTTCTCCTTCATTTTTAAAGGAGAGTTTTGTTGGATATAGACTATCTCTTTTCTTTCAGCTCTTTGAATGTATCCCACTGCTACCATGGTTTCTGGTGAAAAGTCAGCTGCTTTGGGAGGATCCTTAGTATGTGATGAATTGCTTCTCTTTGATGTTTTCAAGATTTTCTTATTTTTATTGGCTTTTAATCATTTGATTTGATGTATCTTGATGTCAATCTCTTTGAGCTTATCTTACTTGTAATTCATTGAGCCTCTTGGATGTGTAGATTAATGTTTTCTATCACACGGGAAATTTTGGGCTGTTATTTCTCCAATTATTTTTGCTGTCCTCTCTCCTTCCTTGATTCTCATCATGCATATGTTGGTATACTTAATGGTGTCCCACAGATTTCTGAGGCTCTGTTCATTTTTCCTCATTATTTGTTCTTTCTGTTTCTCAGACTGGCTAATCTCAGTTGACCTATCTTCAAGTTGGTTGATTGTTATGCCTGCTCATAGCTGCTGTTGAGGCCCTCTGTTGAGTTTTTCATTTCAGTTTCCATACTTCCCAATTCCAGAATTTCTGTTTGATTCTTTCTTATAATTTTTGTGTCTTTATTGGCATTCTTTATTTGGTAAAATATTCTTGTATGTTTTCCTTTAGTTCTTTAGACATGATTTTCTTTAGTTCTTTCAACATGTTTATAATAGATGACTTAAAGTCTTAGTCTAGGGCTAGGTGCAGTGGCTCATGCCTGTAATCCCAGCACTTCGGGAGGCTGAGGTGGGAGGATCGCTTGAACTTGGGAGTTTGAGACTAACCTGCGCAACATAGTGAGACCCCCATCTACACAACAAATAAAAAAATTAGCTGGGCATGGTAGCACATGCACCTGTAGTCCCAGCTCCTCAGGAGGCTGACATGGGAGAATTGCTTGAGCCTGAGAGGGCAAGGCTACAGTGAGCTGTGTCACTCAGCCTGGGCAACAAAGTGAGACCCTGACTCTAAATAAATAAAGTCTAGAAAGTTCAGTGTCTGGGCTTTCTTAGGGACAGTTTATATTGACTGCTTTTCCTCTGTGTGTAGGTCCTACTTGTTTTTCTGCATGCCTAGTTAGTTTTTTGTTGAAAACTTTTATTTTTTAGGTACTGGGTCTATGCTGTGTTGCGCAGGCTGGATTTGAACTACTGGACTTGAGATCCTGTTGCCTCAGCCTCCTGAGTAGCCAAGACTACAGACATGTGCCACTGTGTCTGACTAAAAAACTAGGCATTTAATATAATGTGGAAACTCTGGAAATCAGATTCTCCCACCTCCCAGGGTTATTTGTTGTTTGTTTTGTGAAGTCTATATTTTTTGTTGTCTGTGGTTACTGAAGCCTCTGCACAGTTAACTTAGTAGTTGAATGAATGGGCAAAGAAGCTAATAAATGAGCCGAGATTTCCTTGGATGCCTAAAACATGTAAGTCCTCTGGTCTTTGCCAAGGGGCTCTATGTGTATGTTGGGGCATGCCTTCAACATTCAGCCAGGAATTTACAACTCTGCTTGAGCTCTTCCTGCCTGTGCAGAGCCTTAATGTTAGCCAGAGGTGAGAGTTTAGGTCCCCCTCTGGTCTTTTCTGAGCATGTGCACAGTGCTACATGAGTATGGCCTTTTGGGTTCTCAGGAGTATGTCAGAATTTTTCAAAGTCCCCTACATACATCTCATTTCCCAGCTTTTCTTTTTAAGCTTTTTAGTTAGCCTCTTGTTTGCCTCAAATATTATCTTCTACCTCAGGCAGCCACGATATTAGACAGTTGTTTCTGATTGTTTTTGACCAAAGGTGCCCATGGAAACACCTATTTACACTGAATGAGCTTGATTACAGGTCAGATAAAGATGACTTTGCTAGGAGAGTCTTCCAGAGAACCACCAGATATGTCATATATTGACATTTGTTTAGGGATGGGACTTTAAAGGGGCTCCAACTGTGTTCTGCCCCCTCCAGTGGCCGCTGATTTTCACGGTGATTGTGGGCTATTGGATTTCATGGGTACTGTGGAAATGGGAAGGAGTGAAATGGGAGTAGGAAGTTAAAATGCCATAAAGGTTGTAGCTCCTACCAAGATTCAGCCATATTTGTTTAATAGACACTCCCTGGATTGCCACAATCCTTTGGTTGATTTCCACAGTTTTGAAAAAGTTGATTTTTACAACTTTGCTATGTTTTTGTTGCTTTTATGAAGGAGAGAATTTCAGAGGTCTCTCCTCTGCCATTTTTGCCGACATTACCTTCTCTGTGTCATTGGAAGTCAAGGATGGGAGTAATATCCACCCTTAATAAGGATGGATATTATTAAGATATCCATCCTTAATAAGGATGCGTGGGTTCCTTCTCTGAGCTTAGAGGGTTCAAGGGATCTTGGGTGTTTGTACTCTAGTCAGGTGACACCATAAGAGGAGACATAGAAGAAGTTCAAGAAAACAAAGTTTATTATACACACAGGTTTTATAGACATGAGGCACAACATGCCATGCAGGGCCCTCCAGGGTGGTCAGGAGACTGAAGACAGGAACGAGGGGAAGGTTTAAGCCAGAGCCTTTATTAGAGTTTCCATGGGAAAAACAAGACAGGTGCTTTGCAGTTTAGGGCTGACTAGTCTGAATAATTTTGGTAGGCTCTAATCTAAAGGGTTGGTTCCTAGTTGTGTGCTACTTGGCCTAGGATGATTAAGCAGAGGAACATTGCCTACTGGGGTGTAGGGGCCAGATAGAGGAGGTGTGGCTCTGGATTAATTTGTTTGTATATTAAAGGCAGGTTCCTCGTTGAGGCCTTGCTATCTGTAAGAATTGGCTATCCCTGGGAGGGGCAGCCTACATACAATACACTGGGGATTGAACATTTTTAAGTTAATCTGCTCGTGTCCCCCTCCCATTTTTCAGGGTCCCTGTTCTTTCCTTTTTCCATGCAGGCATTAGTTTAACTTTCTTTTGAGCCCTGCTGCTGTTATGAGTGGGTCCTGATCCTGGTCCTTAGCCTTTTGTGGCCTCCTGTTGCTGGAAATGAGTGTCTTTTTATGCTACCAAAGAACCTTCTGGCTTTCACATTTAGTTTTTTTTGTCTATTACTTTCGCCTCTTATTATAGGTCATAGTTTTCCAAAGGGTCGGTTGCCTTTAACAACAACAACAATCCAGTTTCATGGTCCTTATAATTGCTCTTTTCCTCCTATTTCTCAAATACCTGATAGACTGCACTTTTTTTTTTTTCTTGAGGCGGAGTCTTGCTCTGTCACCCAGGCTGGAGTGCGGTGGTGTGATCTCGGCTCACTGCAATCTCCACCTCCTGGGTTTAAGCAATTCTCCTGCCTTGGCCTCCCAAGTAGCTGAGACTACAGGCGCACACCACCATGCCCAGCTAATTTTTGTATTTTTAGTAGAGATGGGGTTTCATCTTGTTGACTAGGATGGTCTTGATCTCCTGACCTTGTGATGCACCCACTTCGGCCTCCCAAAGTGCTGGGATTGCAGGCATGAGCCACTACGCCCGTCCTACATTGCACCTTCTATTGCAGAGGTTGTCAAAGTATGGCTTACAGGCCAAACCCAGTTCTTGGCCTGCCGGTTTTTGTGGTGGCCCATTATTAAAGAGTTGTAAAACAATAACAACAAAAAAGACTATGAAATGATGCCAAGCCCGAGTAATATATTTACTGTGTAACCCTTTATCCAAAAGATTTGCCAACTTCTTCATTCCCTGTACTGGAAAACTACCCAGTTTACTACCAATGGAAGTTTTAACATTTGCGGTGCCACTCTGTGCTGGAGGCTCCTTTCTACCCACCAGTGATAGGGTTCTCATTGTCAGCTGGGTGACTAGGTGGTCGATGACCCAACTCCAGTACTATATTTTAGAGCCTGTTTTCTTATATTATTCCTGTCACCAGTGGCTTAAAATTGAGCTCCCTGGGGGAGGTAACAGAGGCAACAGTTAGCATGTGTGAAGTATGTTATGGGAAATCTTTTAGTATCAATGTCTGTGAAAGGAATGGAAAATAAACTGAAGGATAAATCGGCTGCAACAAAAAGCTCACTTGAACCCAATGTAGAACTCTGCAGCTGGGATAGCCCTCAGAATTGTCGTAAGTTGGGGGTAAGGGGCTAGAATTTGATCAGTCATTGGATGGAGGCTACTTCGGAGGACAACTGAATTTAGCAGAGGTAATTTCTAAAGAGGATTGACAGCCGAGGACTGTTTTCCAGCAGCATTCTCAGCAGCTGGACAATAAATCCTTCATTCCTGAAAGGGGTTATGGGGCAGCACCTCATGTGTCTGCTACATGTAGTATCTGCTACATGTAGCCTCGTGTGAGTTTTTCTAATTAAAATTTACTTTTATTTTTTTAAATTGTTATAATTTTCTTTTTTAATGAATTAGTTTTTCTCATGAGAAAGTGGTAAAATACAGTATTCTCAAGTTGTGGTATATTTTTATTGATAATAAGATGGACAATTCTTCCTAAGGCATTTTGGAAAAACTGAGCTGTTTTGGTTTTAATTTGTGTAAAGTATAGTTAACCATTTTAGCACTAGAAATATCATCATAGAGTCCTGAAATCCTAATCAAAAGATTGAAATTTATAGCTATCAGATCTTGAAAAGGCAGCTAATTCATTCCTCTCATTTGACAAATGAGGAAACTAAGAACAAGAGAGAGGGTTATGAAGCTATTAGTGACAAGGAAGGATTAGAATGTAAGTCTCCAAACTCCCAGGCTAGTGTCCTTTATAATAATTTATGAGAAGAGAGAGAGAGAGAGAGTGTGTGTGTGTGTGTGTGTGTGTGGCCTTTATAGCCATCTTGTTGCTCCCAGGAACTTTGTTAAACAATATGCAGATGCTTCAGTAACAACAAGAATTGTAAAGTTAACTTTTGGAGTTATGTCATTTTGGACAGATGAATCTGATTTATTTTTAACTTTCCTGGAAGATGATTCACAGTTAGCTTTAGAAACTTTTTCCTGATGACTATGGGTTATCAGGTAATGGAAACTTCATTATTTATTTGCTGGCAGGATCATGCAATGAACATGGTATTTTCAAGTGCGATCTGAAAGTGCTCTGGCATTTAAACATTTAGTATTTTAGTTTTAGTAATAGATTATCTTAAACATATTCTAGATCATTTGACTCATAACTGTCACTTGACCCTGGGATCAAAATTTGCATTTGTGTTTATGTTTATAGTGGTGCCAAGTAAATACTGTTTTGATGTTGGGGACTAATACTGAGGAAAAGAATAGAGGTGTTCTTAATGAGTAAGATGATTTTGAGTTAAATGACCAAATTATTTTCTAATATGTGGCATTAATGTTTCATAATTGAAACTGAGAAAAAGTACGTCTTATCATGAGGCATTCAGTAGTCCAGTCGTTCAAAACTTAAAAGATATCTTGTGGTACAGTTGGTACATTTTCATGTTGTGAGCAGAGATTTAAATTCAGCAAAAGCACATCACCTATTTTTTTTAAAGTGTAACTTGTTAAATTGAAATTTGTTTGGAAGTTTTATATTTAGTTTTTAGTTTATTTGGTTTTGTGTTTATGTTTTATATTTAGTTTTTAGTTTATTTGGTTTTGTGTTTTTAGTTTATTTGGTTTTGTGTTTATGTAAGATCCCTATGCATACAGTTTATTTCTAGATTTATGTTTGGATAGATTTAAATAACCTTAAAGGAGAAATAATTTATGTAATACTAGAAATTGCAGGAACATTTCGCCTTTTTAAAAAGTCTGTGTATAACTCAAGTTGATAGCCTCTATCTCCAGAGTACTAAATGAGTTTAAAGAAATTGATGTTAGACCACCTGAAGACATCTAGTTAAAGTATATGACAGTTGGGCTGGGCGCCGTGACTCGTGTCTGTAATCCCAGAGCTTTGGGACGTTGAGGCAGGTAGATCACCTGAAGTCAGGAGTTCAAGACCAGCCTGGCCAACATACTGAAACCCCGTCTCACCAGGCACGGTGGTGGCTCATGCCTGTAATCCCAGCCCTTTGGGAGGTGGAGGCAGGCGAATCACCTGAGGTCGGGAGTTTGAGACCTGCCTGACCAACACGGAGAAACCCCATCTCTGCTAAAAGTACAAAATTAGCTGGGCGTGGTGGTGCATGCCTGTAATCCCAGCTACTCGGGAGGCTGAGGCGGGAGAATCGATGAACCCAGGAGGCGGAGCTTGCGGTGAGCAGAGATTGCGCGTCATTGCACTCCAGCCTGGGCCACAAGAGCGAAACACCATCTTAAAAAAAACAAAAAACAAAAAACAAAAACCTCTTCTCTACTAAAAATACAAAAATTAGCCGGGTGTGGTGGCGGGTGTCTGTAATCCAAGCTACTTGGGAGGATAAGGCAGGAGAATTGCTTGAACCCGCGAGGGCGAGATTGCAGTAAGCTGAGATTGCACTATTGCACTCCAGCCTGAGCGACAAGAGTGAGACTGTGTCTCAAAAAATGAAAGTATATGAAAGTCATAATGAATGTGTTAGTCATATTTTACATGTATATAAGCAGCAAAGGAGTATGTAGAAGAATATTTTAAATTATAAAAATAATAAATTTCTTCTGAATAAAGCATCTGATACCATAGGCTACTGCAAGGAAGTTCTGACAGTTTCAGTCTTCTTTTTTTTTTTTTTTTTTTTGAGACGGAGTCTCGCTCTGCCGCCCAGGCTGGAGTGCAGTGGCCGGATCTCAGCTCACTGCAAGCTCCGCCTCCCGGGTTCACGCCATTCTCCTGCCTCAGCCTCCCGAGTAGTTGGGACTACAGGCGCCCGCCACCGCGCCCGGCTAGTTTTTTGTATTTTTTAGTAGAGACGGGGTTTCACCGTGTTAGCCAGGATGGTCTCGATCTCCTGACCTCGTGATCCGCCCGTCTCGGCCTCAGTTTCAGTCTTCAAAGATTCACTCCATTTCTCATGTTATAGTTAAGTCATTTGAATGTGTTTAACTCCAAATATTCTATAGTGAATCTTAGGAAAAAATTCCTAATTTATTTGTTTTGTAAATTCACATTTTTGCCAATTGCTCTTTAGTGTGATATAGGTATTCATGATGAAATAATCATGTTCTCCCTACTAAGATTTACTTGATAAATCCGGTACTTATTGAAGTCAGGCACTACGTGTAGTTTACTCAGTTTGTGGATTTTTTTTTTTTTTTTTTTTTTGAGACAGTGTCTCACTCTGTCACACAGGCTGTAAGGCAGTGGTGGGATCATAGCTCACTGCAACCTCAACCTCCCAGACTCAAGTGATCCTCCTGCATCAACCTGCCAAGTATAATAGCTGGGACTACAGGCACATGCCACCCTACCTGGCTAGTTTATTTTTTGTAGAGTTGGGGTCCCACTATATTGCCCAGGCTGGTCTTGAAGTAGAAGAATGATTATGTTGATAAATAATGTCTTATTAAGATTATAGATAATGTCTTATTAAGATTATAAATTATGATTAGTGAAATATCTAGCTAGGAACAATGGCACAGCCACCCATGTCCTAGCTACTCAGAAGGCTAAATCCAGTAGTTTGAGACCTGCCAAGGTAACATAGTGAGACTCTGTCCTCCCCACTATTTTGTTTGTTTGTGGAAATAAGGGTCTGGCTGTTGCCCAGGCTGGTCTCGAACTTCTGGGCTCAAACAGTCTTGCCGCCTTGACTTCCCAAAGTGCTGGGATTACAGGCATGAGCCACTGTACCTGGCCAGTTTACTCACTCTTTAATTAGGGAATACAGACGCGTATAAAAATAATTACGGTGAATTGAGCTGAGCACCAGTAAATTTTATTTAGTCTTTATACTCTTGAAAAGATATTTCACGTTTCATTAGCCCCCCCTACCTCTTTTTTTTTTTTTTTTTTTTTTAAGAGACGGGGGCCGGGCCCTGTGGCTCATGCTTGTAATCCCAGAACTTTTGGAGGCTGAGGCTGGTGAATCAGTTGATCCTAGGAGTTTGAGACCAGCTTGGGCAACAGCAAGACCCTCATTTCTTTTTCTTTTTCTTTTTCTCTTTTTCTTTTTCTTTTCTTTTTTCTTCTTTTTTGAGACAGAGTCTTGGTCTGTCTCCAGGCTGGAGTGAAGTTGGCACAATCTTGGTTCACTGCAACCTCTGCCTCCTGGATTCAAGCGATTCTCATGTCTCCCGAGTAGCTGGGATTACAGGCGCCTGCCACCATGCCCAGCTAATTTTTGTATGTTTAGTAGAGATAGGGTTTTGCCATGTTGGACAGGCTGTTCTTGAATTCCTGAGCCTCAGGTGATCCACCCGCCTCAGCCTCCCAAAGTGCTGGGATTACAGGCATGAGCCACTGCACCCGGCCCCTTTACCTTTTTAAAATTGCTTTTTTTGTGTTGTTGTTGTTGAGTTTTCCATATACTGTTATCTCTACTGTTGTGTTTGAGAATGTCCAAAAAGAATTTTCAAAAACATTTTTAGTAGTCATATGGACAGATATATTCAAATAAAACTTTTAAATTATATTTTATTTATTTATTTTTACTTTATTTTATTATTTTTTTAAAGAATAGAGAAAGGGTCTGGCTATGTTGACTAGTCTGGTCTTGGACTCCTGGCCACAAGCATTCCTCCCATCTCGGCCTCCCAAAGTGCTGGGATTACAGTTGTGAACCACTGCTCCTGGCCTTTAATGACATTTTCTAATAAGGTCTTTTATAATATGGCTTCTGCTAACCTTTCAGTTTTATATTCCTTCTGTCTCTTCTCCCTCCTCTCCTCTCCTCTCTTCCTCTCACCCCCACCCCCAAACACACACACAAAATAAAGTTCCAGCCATTCTTTATTTCCCTAAACTCTGGTGAAGTTAGTGTATCTTCATCTCCAGGCCTTCACACATACTGTTTCCTCTACTTGAAACACTTCCTCTCCCATTTGATCGGAGTTCTCTTCAGGTCAAAGCTTAGCTATCATTTACTCTGGAAAAATATTTTTGAGCCTGCAAGTGTAAATGAGGTATTCCTCATATGTGGTGAACTTCTGTTATTATAATATTTATTAACCTGCATTACAGATGCCTATCCTATTTACTTTATCTCTAACAGTAGGCTAGGGATTATATTGCCCTGTGTATCATTGTATCCCAGAATGAAAGAATGAATACTAATATTCATATTATTTCAACAAATTTGTGTTTCTTGTGGGTTCAAGGAACTCTGGGTGATACAGAGTTGAACATAAGTTCTTTTATTCAGGTAACTTCAAATCTAATGGGGGAGAAATAGGTTTCCTCATCCCTTACCCTACTCCACATGACCTTTTAATAGTAGGAACTTCACACTAAATGGTATGATCATATCTGGTCAAAACCAAGTTGAAAATAAAACCTAGAAATACTGCTGGCCTGTGTCTGAAGCAGCTAATGATTAGACTGTATCTTCTCTTTCTCATATTAGTCAAGAGTAAGCTGTGATGATCTTTTTTTTTTTTTTTTGAAACGGAGTCTCGCTCTGTCGCCCAGGCTGGAGTGCAGTGGCCGGATCTCAGCTCACTGCACGCTCCGCCTCCCAGGTTCACGCCATTCTCCCGCCTCAGCCTCCCGAGTAGCTGGGACTACAGGCAGCCGCCACTTCGCCCAGCTAGTTTTTTGTATTTTTTTTTTTAGTAGAGACGAGGTTTCACCGTGTTAGCCAGGATGGTCTCCATCTCCTGACCTCGTGATCCACCCGTCTTGGCCTCCCAAAGTGCTGGGATTACAGGCTTGAGCCACCGCGCCCGGCCAGCTGTGATGATCTTAATGCTGTGTCTTAATTCCTTCATTTTCTGGTACAGCTGCCTCTCTGTATTTGTGGGTTCTACATCCTTGGGTTCAACCAGCTGTGAATCATAAATATTCAAAGAAAAGAAAGGACTGTTGCATCTGTACTGAACATGTACAGACTTTTTTCTTTGTCATTATTCCCTAAACAGTACAGTTTAACAACTATTTACATGCGGCTGCATTCTATTAGGTATTTAAAGTAATCAAGGATAATTTAAAGTATATGGGAGGACATGCATAGGTTATATGCAAATACTATACCATTTTATTTAAAGGACTTGAGCATCTCTGCATTTTGGTATCCTAGGAGGGTCCTGAAACTGCCCCCTCACAGATAGTGAGGGCCAACTATATTTTAACAGATGAAATCTGTGCTGTGTCAGCTTTAGAGAGACAAGTCATGGTCACATTTTCTGGCACTCTTACACACACCCTAAATTCTGTGGTCTTTATTATAAGTTAAGGAACCTGTCTTCCCTTTTGCATATCAAGTACGTGCCATCTCTTAAAAGTCATAGTGCCCTCAGAAGACTGCTAGAACACTCTTGCCACTCTGGTTTACTATTACTTCTCTTTAACTCCTTGAGTCATTAGGCCCAGGAATTTTTTTAGGAAATGTGTATAAAAGAGAAAAAATTCTCTCTTTTATACACATTTCCTGAGTTTATAGCCTCTTGTTCTGTCCTGTTCCTCTTGTTGTGTCCCATTCCACATTTCTGAATTGGAATGACACACATGCTCTTAAATTATCTGAGCCTTACTTCCATTTTTTTTATTTAGTCATCATTATTGTCACCATTATGAGTCTTTCAGTAACTGATGACAGACAATTCGTATTAATCATCCCATTTCACAGATATGGAAACTGAGGTAATTAATTTGCCCAGGGTCACATGAGTTAGTATGTGTTAGGGATGGAATTATGAATTGGAATCTCCTACCATCTGGCTGTAAATCCTGTGTTTTGGCTGGGCGTGGTGGCTCACGCCTGTAATCCCAGCACTTTGGGAGGCCAAGGCAGGGGGTTCACGAGGTCAGGAGATCGAGACCATCCTGGCTAACACAATGAAACCCCCTCTCTAAAAATACCAAAAAATTAGCCAGGTGAGGTGGCGTGCGCCTGTAGTCCCAGCTACTTGGGAGGCTGAGGCAGGAGAATGGTGTGAATCCAGGAGGCGGAGCTTGCATTGAGCCGAGATTGCGCCACGGCTTTCCAGTCTGGGCAACAGCGCAAGACTCCGTCTCAAAAAAAAAAAAAAATTCTTGTGTTTAAATGACTGTTTTGTTGCTGCTGTCTCTCTACCTCCCAATCTACTACTTTTGGAGAAATAGTCACTATATCATTGGACTGCCACAAAGAGGAAGGCTTTTGAAGTCAGGCCTAGGTGTATAACAGCAAGCCATCTCTTCCAGGTATGGGTGCCATTGCTGTGAAGATAGAGGAAGTTCACGGTGAAGAAGGTAGTCAGAATCTGTTTGTGGCAGAGTGCCAGACTGGACAGGTTACTAGAACAGGAGGCTTTAAGTGATTGCTTAGTGGGCCAAAGAATAAGGTAACTGACCCGTCTCTTTATCTTGAACTTGACCAGACTACTTTGTGTGGATGATTCAAACTCCTTTTCATATGAGTCTTTTATTTTTGAAGGTTGAGAATCTACCTGGGGTAGTGAAGGCATTGGACTCTGGGAAGCCAGTAGACTTGAGATCTACTGTCCTGATTCTTCTATCTTACTAAACAAGACAGTGTCTGTGAGCAAGACACTTTACCTCCAGAGGAGGTGGCTTAGTTGCCTAATTTGTAAAATAATTATAATTCATTATTGGAAGTGGAGATTATAGAGCTGGAATAGTCAATACCTGTGGTATAAATAGTGTGAACAAAAGTTGGATGGCCGTAAAGTGCAAGGTCTTTTTTGAGGAATGTTGCATGGTTCACTTGTGGTAGAGTACAGAGGAATGATGAAAAATAAGCCTGAAAATGTATGAAAATGGTAGATTTGAGAGAACCTTGAAAATAGCCTGGAGGACAGTAGATGAGTCCTTCAAAACTTTGTAGGAGAAAAGTGAGAGGACCTGCTTTATAATTGTACCATGACTTCATTTTCTTTATTAATTATTCTCTCTTTTTAAATGTTCAGATTTTAAGGAATAAATTTGCCTTCCAACCAAGTTTTGCTGTTTCATCTCCATTCATTGATAAGTTTTAATTTTGTTGTAGTTGGGCTCAGCAGATTTCTACTTTGTATTGTATATGTTCGTTGAGTAAATATATTTGGTAAAATTAAGAAGGGTAAATAACAAGCAAAAATAGGTTGTGATGCTAGAAGAAATACATTTCTATGTTTCATTAAACATAGAAATTGGCATAAAGAAATAAGCTTAGAAAAGTTACTACTTGGAACAGCTTTTTGCTTATTAACTTTTAGTTTGAGTATAAGGGTCAGAGTTTGGTTGATAATACCTTTTAGGATTTGCTCATGAGGCCAAAGTGCTGCTCTTGTCACAGGACCTAGCTGAGCATCTTGGACATTGTTTTTTAATATGTCAAATCAGTTTCAGTCTTGTTCAGTATAATAAACATTTATTGAATGTTTGGAATAATGGAAGACTTGGCTTCTGTTCAAGGCTCACAATCCAGTGAAGGAATATAAAACTTGCTTGAATATATAAGACATTCAGAAGAAAGCACTGCAAGAAGTGTGAAAAATAGCCGGGCGTGGTGGCTCACGCCTGTAGTCCCAGCATGTTGGGAGGCCTGTAGTCCCAGCATGTTGGGAGGTGGGCAGATCATGAGGTCAGGATTTCAAGACCAGCCTGACCAACGTGGTGAAATTCCGTCTCTACTAAAAATACAAAAATCAGCCAGGCATGGTGGCACATGCCTGTAATCCCAGCTACTTGGCAGGCTGAAGCAGAAGAATTGCTTGAACGCGGAAGGCAGAGGTTGCAGTGAACCGAGACCATGCGCCACTACACTCCAGCCTGGGCAACAGAGCAAGAGTCTGTCTCAAAAAAAAAAAAAAAAAATTTCAACTGGTTAGATGTAAGAAAATATTGTGGGCAGAATCACAGTGAGTAGTGAGAATAATCTTTCTGGAATGCAAATATTGATTATTTTATTGTTTTACTTTTTAAGTTACCATGGCTCCCTCAAATTTCTAATACGACCCTCAAGGTCCTGTGTGGCCTGGTTCTGACTTATTTCTCTAGCCTCAGCTTAAATTGTATTTTATATTTTCTTTTTCCTGCTGCCATGCCTCTCTACATACTCTTGCCCTTTCTTTGGAGTTTTACTATTCTTTGTATCCTCAGAGTCTATCACAGTGTACAGCCTGTACTAGTAATTGTGTTTGAAGGACTATGTGCCTTGTTGTACCATAGAGAGGGTAAGTTTAGGCAAACACTGAAATTGAGGAACAAAATTTTGTTGGTAATTGGAGCTTGATTATTCTTTTTTTGATTATACTTCCATACAGTGAAATAAGTGGAGATACCAAAATATAAAAAAATGAACTTTTTGCTTTGTGGATTTGAGAAAGACTGTAAAGAGTAAATTATATAGTATGTGTGAGAAAGGTGAAATTCACTATTGATTTTTCTTTTTTTTTTTTTTTGAGACGGAGTCTCGCTCTGCCGCCCAGGCTAGAGTGCAATGGCCGGATCTCAGCTCACTGCAAGCTCCGCCTCCCGGGTTCACGCCATTCTCCTGCCTCAGCCTCCCGCCACTGCGCCTGGCTAGTTTTTTGTATTTTTTAGTAGAGACGGGGTTTCACCGTGTTAGCCAGGATGGTCTCGATCTCCTGACCTCGTGATCCGCCCGTCTCGGCCTCCCAAAGTGCTGGGATTACAGGCTTGAGCCACCGCGCCCGGCCTACCATTGATTTTTCTTTCCTTCCTTTGATTTGAGAGTTTAAGCTTGTATTAACAAACTCAAATTAACAGTTTCATTTCTGAAAAAAAATAGTTGATACCGTCTGTTTAAGCATGGCACTACATTACACCAAAGCAGGTATGAGCCAAAATGAATTGTACTTTTTTCTGTTTATTTCCCAGACCTGGGGAAACATTAACTTACTTAATAAGTATTAGCTGGCACTTGCATTATGCAGGATGGAAAATGTAATTTGCATGACGCTAAGGTAGCACTATAGTAGGATATAATGATGTGGCCTGTGTTTTCAAGGCACTTTTTTCCTGCATAGTATGGAAAGTAAAAGAAATATAGGGATAGTGTTAATAGGTAAAAGGTTTACTGCCTTTTAGGTTAGGTACTTGTCTTATTTGCAAATATGTCCTTTCCGGCTACTCTCTAGCCACTACTGTAATAATCACATTCCTGAGAAATGCTTGAGTTCTTGAAGGCATTTCAGCCAAGTGCACATTTCTAAGTAAAACTTGGACTGTCCCTTTCTGTGTTTTCTAAACAGGTGAGCAGGCTAGATAATGTAAATAAAAATACATATTTCTCTAATTTTCTTTTGATCCTAGAACACTACAGGTGGCCAGTATTTTTTTCTTTTTCCCTTTGGATCTGCTTTGGTTGTTCTTAGCGTTTTAGAAGCATACCTGTCCCTCACACGCATCCATGCAGTGAAGCCTTATACATGTTTTCCAAATGGAAGGTAAATGAAGAGGGAACTTTTATACCTTCACTTCTTTCATAGAAAGATCATTCTCATTCTCTTTTTAAGAGATTATTTCTCTTTAACAGAAAGATCATTCTCTCCTTCCCTAGGTTTCCCATGTTGTGGTTAAGGCTGAGAATTCCTGAGAGAGATAGAGTGAGAGAGAGAAAGTGCACGCACACAAGTGCTTATGATTGAGAATGAAAAGAGAGCTAAGTGGGGTGTGTGGGAGACTTAATAAAATAGATGTCGAGCTAGGTCTTGAACAGGTAGTTTTTGGACAGAAAAAAAAATGGAAAAGGATACTAATGTGAGCCTAAGATATTAGCAAAAGATGTAAGTGTGCAAACATTAGCAAAAGATGTAAGTGTGTAAACGTTAGGAAAAGATTTATTTCTTATGATAAAACTATAAACAAACATAAGTCAAACATGGATCATCATTTATACATGTTTATGTGAAGATCTTAAAGTTTCTCCTTAATGGTGTATTTTCCCATATAAGAAATGTTTATGATACTGTTTAGACTACTAAAGATCAATTTTTTTTTTTTTTTTGAGATGGAGTTTCGCTCTTGTTGCCCAGACTGGAGTACAATGCATGATCTTGGCTCACCGCAACCTCCACCCACCAGATTGAAGTGATTCTCCTGTCTCAGCCTCCCAAGTAGCTGGGACTACAGGCATGCGCCACCACACCTGGCTAATTTTTGTATTTTTAGTAGAGATGGGGTTTCACTATGCTGGCCAGGCTGGTCTCGATCTCCCAACCTCAGGTCATCCACCCGCCTCGGCCTCCCAAAGTGCTGGGATTACAGGTGTGAGCCGCTGCACCCGACCTTTTTTTTTTTTTTTTTGGCGGAGTTTTGCTCTCATTGCCCAGGCTGGAGTGCAGTGGCGCCATCGCGGCTCACTGTGACCTCCGCCTCCTGGGTTCAAATGATTCTCCTACCTCAGCCTCCTGAGTAGTTGGGATTACAGGCACCTGCCACCACGCCCGGCCAATTTTTTGTATTTTTAGTAGAGATGGGGTTTCGCAATATTGGCCAGGCTGGTCTCAAACTCCTGACCTCAGGTGATCCGCCTACCTCGGCCTCCCAAAGTGCTGGGATTGCAGGTGTGAGCCACCGTGCCCGGCCAAGATAAAATATTTTTTTGTTGTAAAAAAAACCCAGTATTCCTCAATTACATTTTAACTTTTTTAAAGCTTAGGATACTTCATAAAAGGAAACATCCTAGGAATTTCTAAATGCCTAATTCTCATCTATTCAAATGATTAAGTATATATTACTTCTAAAGGGGTATAACAAATTAAGCTATTAGAGTTCTTAATGTCAAAATTGTGGGAGCAATGTTCTCTATAGTTGCCATACTTTTTGTTTTATATTTATTTAATTTTTTTGAGACAGAGTCTTGCTTTGTCGCCAGGCTGGAGTGGAGTGCAGTGGTGCAATCTTGGCTCATTGCAACCTCTGCCTCCTGGGTTCGAGTGGTTCTCCTGCCTCAGCCTCCTGAGTAGCTGGGACTACAGGCGCTTGCCACCACGCCCAGCTATTTTTGTATTTTTGGTAGATATGGGGCTTCACCATGTTGGCCAGGATGGTTTCAATTTCTTGACCTCATGATCCACCCACCTTGGCCTCCCAAAACGTTATAGTTGCTATACTTATGAGTGGTTTCAATGAGCTAGTACTAAGTAATGTGAATAATTTTTTCCTGGATATTTAAAAGCCATCCCTCTCAAAATTAGGTGGCTTAACTAACAGCGAAGTTTTTTTTTGAGACGGAGTCTCGCTGTGTTGCCCAGGCTGGAGTGCAGTGGCAGGATGTCGACTCACTGCAGTCTCTGCCTCCCGGGTTCATGTAACAGCGAAGTTTTATTTTATTTTATTTTATTTTTTAAGAATTCTTCATCATTTTCTTTCTTTGCCTGCTTTGTTTTTCCTTCATAGTAAGTTTTAATTATCAAGACTTTTTCATGAAAAGAAATACGTTTAAACCTTTTTATAGGCGTGTGTGTGTGTGTGTGTGTGTGTGTGCACGCGTGCGCGCGCGGAAGAAGATGCCATGGAATTCATTCCACAGAGCTATCCAGGATATCTTTCTACATCAGTGTCTGTGGGCCAGATCAGATATCCTTTTTGTTGTTGTTGTTACTGCCATCACCCCCACTCTCCTTCCCTCCCTAGACACAACCTAGTACCTGCCTCCCAGACACTGTATTTTGCAGAAACTTAATTGATAAGTAATGTCTACATGAGCTGTTAAAGGGAATTTTCAAAGAATATTATTATTTTCTTCTTTTATTTTTAAAGGTTAGATATATCTATTATAGAGATTGTGTTTAGATTTTTTCTCTTGGAAATTTTAAATTCTAGGTTTAATAACTACATTTATTGAATTTAGTACTATAGTAGTAAATATGAGTATAAATACCTGACTCCTAAATTTAGGATTCTTTCAGCTTATTCATGTTTATTTTCTTAACGATCTTAAATATTTCTTTCATTTTGATTATCAATATACTGAATTAGTGTAGAGTAGATTAATAAAATCTGAGGAATCACATTTATTTGATCAAAGTGAATTCTCCCTTTACACATGTAAAAAACATCTTTGCCTTATTTTATTTATTTTTTTTGAGACGGAGTCTCGCTCTGTTGCCTAGGCTGGAGTGCAGTGGCACAATCTCAGCTCACTGCAACCTCCACCTCCCAGTTCAAGCAATTCCCCTGCCTCAGCCTCCGGAGTAGCTGGGATTACTGGCACACGCCACCACACACAGCTAATATTTTTTTGTATTTTTAGTAGAGACAGGGTTTCACCACGTTGGCCATACTGGTCTCGAACTCCTGACCTCAGGCAATCCTCTGGCCTCAGCCTCCCAGAGTGCTGGGATATAGGCGTGAGCCACTGCACCCAGCCTGCCTTATGTTAAGGTAATTTCATTTTTTGTAGATGAAGTAAGTTCTTCCAAACTTGAGGTATTATTATAAGAGATTGCACACATATGGTCATTTCCATATTTTACAGTTAAGAAAACTGAGAACTTTATGACTTCATTTATTCAGCAACAAAAATTTGCCAAATATTTATTGAGTCTTTACATATGCCAAACAATGTTCTAGATAATAGGAATATATCAGTGAACAAAAGACAAACACTTTCTAATTTTATGGAGGTTACATTTTGGTAGCATTTTTCTCATTTATTTTTAGTTTTTAAGTTTTAACTTTTATTATAGATTAAAGGGTACGTGTATAGGTTTATTATTACGTGGGTAAATTGTGTGATGCCGAGGCTTGGGGTCCCAGTGATCTCATCACCCAGGCAATAAGCACAGTACCCAACAGGTACTATGATCGGCACCATTGTACTCCATCTGGGCAACAGAACGAGACCGTCTCTAAAATAAAAAATAAAAGTAAAAAAATAAAGTACCATTAAGATAGCTCATCGTTTCCTACCTCAAGGAGGTAAACTTCCTCTGTTTATGGAAAAGGGGCTTATATGTGGCTTAATGCTTTCAAATACCACATAAATGTGAAATTATTGGAATACAATTACCAGTTAAAAATTATCTATTAGCCAGACACAGTGGCTGACGCCTGTAATCCTACCACTTTGGGAGGCCCGGGCAGATCACTTGAGGTCAAGAGTTCAGTACCAGCCTGGCCAACATGGTGAAACCCCGTTTCTACTAAAAATACAAAATTAGTCGGGAGTGGTGGTGTGTGCCTGTAGTCCCAGCTACTTGGGAGGCTGAGGCAGGAGAATTGCCTGAACCCGGGACGCGGAGGTTGCATTGAGCTGAGATTGCGCCACTGTGCTCCAGCCTGGGCAACAGAGTGAGACTCTGTCTAAAAATAAATAAATAAATAAAAATTGAATATCTCTATTATGCTTTAAACCACCTACTGCCATGTAAAATGTCATTGAGATCTTTGAGGATGGTGGTGGTATTTTGATAATTCATTAAACCTTATTTTAGGATCTATTATAAGTAGAAGAGATAAGTTTTATTTGCTTTTGGACATCCTAGTTACTGTTTAGTCTTTTTTTTTTTTTTTTTCCACCTCAGAATTCTTTTTTTTTTTTTTTTGAGAGGGAGTCTCGCTCTGTGGCCCAGGCTGGAGTGCAGTGGCCAGATCTCAGCTCACTGCAAGCTCTGCCTCCCAGGTTCACGCCATTCTCCTGCCTCAGCCTCCCGAGTAGCTGGGACTGTAGGTATTTTTTAGTAGAGACGGGGTTTCACCGTGTTAGCCAGGATGGTCTCATCTCCTGACCTCGTGATCCGCCCGTCTCGGCCTCCCAAAGTGCTGGGATTACAGGCTTGAGCCACTGCGCCCAGCCGTTTTTGTTTGTTTGTTTGTTTGTTTGAGGCAGAGTCTTGCTCCTCACCCAGGCTGGAGTGCAGTGGTGCAATCTTGGCTCACTGCAACCTCCCTGCCTCCCGGGTTCAAGCGATTCCCCTGCCTCAGCCTCCTGAGTAGCTGGGATTACAGGCACATGCCATCATGCCTGGGCTAATTTTTGTATTTTTAGTAGAGATGGGGTTTCCCCATGTTGGCCAGGCTGGTCTCGAACTCCTGACCTCAAGTGATCCATCCACCTTGGCCTCCGAAAGTGCTAGGATCATAGGCGTGAGCCACCACGCCCAGCCTGGAATTCTTTTATCAGTAAAATTGGAAAATGTTATTTTCATGAAAAATTTTATAAGCTCTTGCAAGCAAGTTTTTTGTTTATCCATTCTCTTTGAAAAGACGAAAATTGAGTATGTACTGGGTAGGTGGGGGACTGGACTGTTTCTATTATTAGATGATCGTACAAAGGTTTTTGTGCCCTGCTTCAGCACACTGAATTACGGGGTAAGGGGTGTGTGTGTGTGTGTGTGTGTGTGTGTGTGTGAATTCTAAGCTACCTTGTGATTCTCATAATTAACTAGGTTTTGAAACCCTTGTGTGATACGGTTTTTATTTTGTATTTTTTGCTTTATGTAAAATGTCAATGGTTTGCCTGACTCTTTATCTTAAAATTATTTTACATTTGAACCTTGCCTCTAGCTCCAAATACTTAAGTGCTTTGAATACACATGAATAATTTTAGTTGACCATTAACAGATGAGGGTGCCAACATTTCTTAACCTACTGTTTTATTTTAATTTATTTTGAGAGATGGAGTCTTGCTCTGTTGCCCAGGCTGGAGTGCAGTGGTGCAGTCATAGCTCCCTGTGGTCTCCAACTCCTGGGCTCCAGTGGTCCTCCCATCTCAGCCTCTCAAGTAGCTGGGATTACAGGCGCACACCACCATACCTGGTTAATTTTTAAATTTTTTTTGTAGAGACAAGATCTTGCTTTGTTGTCCAGGCTGGTCTTGAACTCCTGGTTGGCTTCAGGTGATCCTCCTGCCTGGGCCTCTCAAAGTGTTGGGATTACAGGTATGAGGCACCGTGCCTGGACAGAAAACCTACTGTTTTTGAGTAGTGGTGTTATGGATTTATTATTAGTTGCTCTAACCTGAATTTGCCTGTATGTTGCTTCCAAAGCTACAATATTTAAGTTTTTTCTTAATTCCTTAGATGTTTGCTTCTGAATGGTATTGCAGTTTCTTTTTTTTTTTTTTTTTTTTTTTGAGACGGGGTCTCGCTCTGTCACCCAGGCTGGAGTGCAGTGGCCGGATCTCAGCTCACTGCAAGCTCCGCCTCCCGGGTTTACGCCATTCTCCTGCCTCAGCCTCCTGAGTAGCTGGGACTACAGGCGCCCGCCACCTCACCCGGCTAGTTTTTTGTATTTTTTAGTAGAGACGGGGTTTCACCGGGTTAGCCAGGATGGTCTCAATCTCCTGACCTTGTGATCCGCCCGTCTCGGCCTCCCAAAGTGCTGGGATTACAGGCGTGAGCCACCGCGCCCGGCCTGCAGTTTCTTTATTAAGTGCTAAAGAATGTCTTAAAATCATTAAATACAACAAAACTCACCTGTATCTAGTGTTTCCTTTTAGTTAAAATTTTTTTTTAAAGTAAGAAAACTCTTGCAATAGAATAAATTTTATGAAGTTATTTGTCAAAGCAAGATACTGTTTTTTTAAGAAACATTGCAAAATAGGGCCAGGTGCGGTGGCTCACGCCTGTAATCCCAGCACTTTGGGAGGCCAAGCTGGGCAGATCACAAGGAGTTTGAGCCTGGCCGGTATGGTGAAACCTCATCTCTACTGAAAATACAAAAATTAGCTGGTCATAGGGGTGGACGCCTGTAATCCCAGCTACTCGGGAGGCTGAGGCAGGAGAACAGCTTGAACCCGGGAGGCAGAGGTGGCAGTGAGCCGAGATTGTACCACTGTACTCCAGCCTGGGTGACAGAGCAACACTCCATCTCAAAAAAAAAAAAAAAAAAAAAAAGAAACTGCAGAATAGTAGTTGAACTTTTTAGTTCACTACCGGCAGAATCAAAGTTGAAAGTTTTACACTGGTGACCTCTAGTGGTCTTGCAGTTAAAAAATTATCTGCTGTCAAGTACCAACAAATATCAAATAATTCTCCCTACCCCCATACAGAGTCTTGCTCTGTAGTGCGGGTTGTAGTGCAGTGGTGCAATCTCAGCTGACTGCAGCCTCTGCCTCCTGGGCTCAAGCAGTTCTTCTGCCTCGGTCTTCCGAGTAGCTGGGATTATAGGCACGCGCTACGCCCGGCTAATTTTTGTATTTTTAGTAGAGATGTGGTTTCACCATGTTGGCCAGGATGGTCTAGAACCCTTGACCTCGTGATCCGCCCACCTCGGCCTCCCAAGGTGGTAGGATTACAGGCGTGAGCCACCGTACCCAGCCTGAAATAGTTCTTAAGTGCATTTGCCTGCTGATTGTTGAATAAATTCAGATGATACATAAAATGTCCCGCCAGGCATGATGGCTCACGCCTGTAATCCTAGCACTTTGGGACTCCAAAGTGGACAGATTACCTGAGGTCAGGAGTTCAAGACCATCGTGGTCTTTCACATGGTGAAAGCCCATCTATACTAAAAATACAAAAATTAGCTAGGTGTGATGGCGTGCACCTGTAGTCCCAGCTGCTCAGGAGGTTGAGGCAGGAGAATCGCTTGGACCCAGGAGGTGGAGGTTGCTGTGAGCCAAGATTGTGCCACTGCACTCCAGCCTGGGCAACAGAGCGAGATTCCATCTCAAAAATAAATAAATAAAAAATAAACTGTCCCAAATGAACACCTTTTCCTGTATTCAAAGGAAGAAAAGCTATCCTGAAAATCAGTAATAATATTTGTTACCCTGAATTATCAACTGAAATTGTATATGGAAACAAGTTTACAAAAATTAATTTTTGCCTGAAATAACACTTCAGATCAGAGTAATTAAAAACAAAATTTGTTGAGTTGGGCACATAAAAACGAAATTTTTGGTGCCTATTTTATTGATGCAACTACGGAGTCCATTGGGAAACCTTTTTCTTTGGGCCTCGGTCTTTGACCTTCACAATAAAAATACACCTTTTAAATCTTTTTTTTTATTTAGATTTTCTTTGATATCTCTCAGAGTTTTTTGTAGTTTTCTTCCTGTGCATGTTTTGTTAGCTTTATGCTTAAGGTTTTTGGTGCTAAGGTAAATGGTACTGTGTTTTGACTTTCAAAATCTAAATGTTTATTACTATTGCATAGGAAAGTAATGGACTTTTGTTTATTAATCTTGTTTCCTGCAACCTTGCTGTAATTGCCTTTTTTTTTTTTTTTGAGATGGAGTCTCACACTGTCATCCAGGCTGGAATGCAGTGGCATGATCTTGGCCCACTTCACCCTCTGCATCATGGGTTCAAACAATCCTCCTGCCTCAGCCTCCCGAGTAGCTGGGACTACAGGTGTGAGCCACCACGCCCAGCTAACTTTTGTATTTTTTAGTAGAGACAGGGTTTCACCATGTTAGCCAGGCTGATCTCAAACTCCCAAGCTCAAGTGATCTGCCTGCCCTGGCCTCTCAGAGTTCTGGGATTACAAGCGTTAGCCACCGCACCCAGCTTTATAATTGCTTCTTTGATCCAGGGTTCTTTTTATTGATGTTTTAGGATTTTTAATATAGGCAGTCAGGTCATCTGCAAACAGAGTTTTATTTCTACCTTCTCCATCTGTATACCTCTTCTTTTCTCATCTCCTGCATTAGCTAGGACTTTGAGTATGATGTTGAATAGGAGTGATGAAAGAGGAGATCCTTGCCTTCTTCCCAGTCTTAGGGGGAAAAGCATCTGCTTTTTCATAATTAAATATGATATTTAGCTATAGGTTTTTCATTGATATCCTTTATTAAGTTGAGGGCGTTCCCCTTATCCTATTTATTGAGAATTTTTGTCATGAATGGATATAAGATTTTGTTCTTTTCTGTATTTATTGATATTTCTTCTTTAGCTTGTTTAACCAATTAATGATGTGTTATATTAACACAGTTTTGAATGATGAATCACTCTAGTATGCCTGGAATAAATCCTACTTTGTTGGATTCAGTTTGCTAGTATTTTGTTAAGGGGTTTTGCATCTATGCTCATGAAAGATAACGTTTGTAGTTTTCCTTTCTTGTAGTGTATTTGTCTGGTTTTGGTATTAGCATAATACTGGCTTCATCAAGTGAGTTAGTAAGTGTTCCTTTTGCTTCTGTTTTTTGGAAGAGATTGTAGAGAATTGGTATTTCATTCTTAAATGTTTAACAGAATTCACCATTGAGCCCATCTGGGCATGATGCTTTTTATTTTTGAAGACTATTAATTGTTGGTTCCATTTCTTTAGTATATATGGATCCATTCACATCATTTGTTGCTCCTTATGTGAGTTTTTGTAGAGTGTATCTTTCAAGGAATTGGTCCATTTCATCTTAGTTATCAAATTTATGGGCATTAAGCTGTTTATAATTTTTATTTTCCTTTTAATGTCCATGGGTTCAATAATGAGGACCCTTCTTTCATTTTTTTTTTTTTTTCCCTGAGATGGAGTCTTGCTTTGTTTCCCTGGCTGGAGAGCAATGGCATGATCTCTGCTCACTGTAACCTCTGCCTTCTGGGTTCAAGCGATTCTCTTGCCTCAGCCTCCCCGATAGCTGGGATTACAGGCACCCAACACCACACCTGGCTAATTTTTTTTTTATTATTTTTAGTAGAGATGGGGTTTCGCCATGTTGTCCAGGCTGGTCTCAGATTCCTGACCTCAGGTGATTTGCCCAGCTCGCCTCCCAAAGTGCTGGGATTGCAGGCATTGAACCACCATGCCTGGCCTCATTTCTGATATTAGTAGTTTGTGTCTTCTTTCTTCCTCTTTCTCCCCCTTTTTCCGTCTCTCCCCTTGTTTTTTTTGCGAGCCTGGCTAGAGTTTAATCCATTTTAATGATCTTTTCAATGAACTGGTTTTACTGATTTTTCTATGGTAAGTTTTTCGATTTCTATGTTCTATTTTGTATTATTTCTTTTGTTTATAATGCTGTTCTTTCTCTGCTTTCCTAAGATGGAAGCTAAATTGTTGGTTTCAAAGCTTTCTCTTTTTTTTCATTTATGTATTTATTTTGAAATACTTTCACTCTTGTTGCCCAGGCTGGAGTGCACTGGCACGATGTCTGCTCACTGCAGCCTCCGCCTCCCAGGTTCAAGCGACTCTCCTGCCTCAGCCTCCCAAGTAGATGGGATTACAGCCACCCACCACCACACCCGGTGAATTTGTTGTATTTTTAGTAGAGATAGGGTTTCGCCATGTTGGCCAGGCTGGTCTCGAACTCCTCATGTCATGTGATCTGCCTGCCTCGGCCTCCCAAAGTGCTGGGATTACAGGCTTGTGCCACCATGTCCGGTCAATTTTTGTATTTTTAGTAGAGAGGGAGTTTCACCATGTAGGCCAGGCTGGTCTCAAACTCCTGAGCTCAGGTAATCTCCCCACCTTGGCCTCCCAAAGTGCTAGGATTACAGGTGTGAGCCACAGTGTCTGGCCAAAATATTTTAAAACGTATCCTGATACTTCTTTGACCAATGTTTCACTTACAAGTATGTTTAATTTCCTATATTCTGGGATTTTGTAATTATCTTTCTGTTACTGATTTTTAGATTTAATTATATTGTAGTCTGATAGTACACTGTATGAATTCTAATCTTTTAAAGTTGTTAAGGTGTGTTTTATGGTCCAAAATGTTTTTCTTTTTTTTTTTTTTTGAGACGGAGTCTCGCTCTGTCGCCCAGGCTGGAGCGCAGTGGCCGGATCTCAGCTCACTGCAAGCTCCGCCTCCCGGGTTTACGCCATTCTCCTGCCTCAGCCTCCCGAGTAGCTGGGACTACAGGCGCCCGCCACCTCTCCCGGCTAGTTTTTTGTATTTTTTTAGTAGAGACGGGGTTTCACCGGGTTAGCCAGGATGGTCTCGATCTGCTGACCTCGTGATCCTCCCGTCTCGGCCTCCCAGAGTGCTGGGATTACAGGCTTGAGCCACCACACCCGGCCCAAAATGTTTTTCTTGATGAACATTCCATGTGAGTTTGAAAGTAAGGTGTGTTCTGCTGTTCTTGGATAAAGTACTGTGTAGATATCAATTAGATCCAGCTGATTGATGATGCTGTTCAGTTGAACTATATCTTTACTGGTTTTCTGCCTTGCTGGATCTCTCAGTTACTGGTAGAGGAGTGTTGTAGTTTCCAGCTATAATAGTGGATTCATGTATTTCTCAATTTTTGCTTCTCCTATTTTGACACCCTAAAGGGTTGTTTTGTTCTTGGAGAATTGACCTCTTTATCATTATGTAACATCCCTCTTTATCCTGGATTATTTTCCTTGTTCTGAAGTCTGCTTTGTCTGAAATTAATGTAACTATTCCCACTTCTAAAAAATTAATGTTCGCATGGTATAACTCCCCATCCGTTTACTTTTTGTCATTTTCTGTGTTTGTACTTAAATAAAATTTATTGTAGGCAACCTGCCTGGCATTTTATTTTTTTAATTCACTACAACAGTCTTTTTTGATTGGTTTATTTAAATAATTCACATTTAAAGTGATTATTGATGTAGTTGGGTTAGTACCATGTCCGTAACTCTTTTCTATTTTTGCACTTGTTCTTTGTTTATAATCCTCTTTTTCTGCCTTCTCTGGTTTGAGAATTTTGTATGACTGCATTTTCTCTGCTCTCTTAGCATATGAACTATAGTTTTAAAATTTTTCGTTTGGTAGTTATCCTAGAACTTCTAAAATACATTTACAACTAATTCAAGTCCACTTTTTTTTTTTTTTAAAGAGCCAGGGTCTCTCTCTGTCACCCAGACTGGAGTGCAATGGCACAATGTAGCCTTGATCTCCTCGGTTCAAGTGGTCTTCTCACATCAGCTTCCCAAATAGCTGAGACTAGAGGCCTGTGCTGCCACACCTGGCTAATTTTTTAAATAAAAGTTTTGTAGACATGCAGTCTTGCTATATTGCCCAGGCTTCAAGTCTACTTTCTTGCCTTTCTTTCCTTCCTGTTCTGTTCTGTTCTGTTTTCTTTTCTTTTCTTTCTTTCTGTCTTTCTCTCTGTCTCTCTTTTTTTCTTTCTTCTTTCTTTCTCAGTAGATTTGGGAGAATAGGTTGCGTTTGGTTGCATGGAAAAGTTCTTTTTGGTGATTTCTGAGATTTTGGTGCACCTGTCATCTGAGCAGTGTACACTGTACCCATTGTGTAGTCTTTTATTCCTCACCCACCTCCCATTTTTCCTCTCAAGTCCGCAAAGCTCATTATATCATTCTTAGGTCTTTGCATCCCCATAGCTTGGCTCCCAGTTATGAGAATGTATAATGTTTGGTTTTCCATTCCTGAGTTGCTTCATTTAGAACAATGGTCTCTCCAGCTGCATCCAGATTGCTGCAAATGCCTTTATTTCATTCCTTCTTATGGCTGAGTAGTATACCATGGTATATCACATTTTCTTTATCCACTCGTTGGTTGATGGGCATTTAGGCTGGTTCCATATTTTTGCAGTTGTGAATTGTGCTGCTGTAAGCATGCGTGTATAAGTGTCTTTTTCATATGATTTCTTTTCGTCTGGGTAGATAACCAGTAGTGGGACTGCTGAATGAAGTCACCTTTCACATAATATTGTATAGCTTCACAGGCAGCGCAGGCACCTCATAGTGTAGGCATACTTCACATTAGTGCACTTTGCTGATACGAGTTTTTTACAATTTGAAGGTTTGTGGTAACTCTATGTCAAGCAAGTCTGTGCCATTTTTCCAACAGCATGTGCTCACTTTGTTAGCAGTTTTTGGCAATGAAGTGTTTCCTCCTGTTTGTTTGTTTATTTTTGTTTTAAGACATTGTTACTTATTTTAAGACAGTCTTACTCTGTCACCCAGGCTGGAGTGTAGTGGCGCAACGTCAGCTCACTGTAGCTTCTACTCCCCCCAGGCTCAAGTGATCATCCTGCCTCAGCCCCCTGAGTAGCTGGAACTACAGGCGTGTGCTACAGCACCTGACAAATATTTGTTTTATTTATTCATCATTTTCAAGGTTTTCTTTTCTTTTCTTTTCTTTTCTTTCCTTGTAGTTATGCTATTTGGGGTTCCTTGAGATTCCATGTGAATTTTGTGATGGATTTTTCTATTTTCTGCAGAAATAAAGTTGGGATTTTGATAAGGATTGCATTGAATCTGTAGATTGCTTTGGGTATTGACATTTTCACAGTATTAAGTCTTGTAATCCATTAACATGAGATGTGCTTCCATTTATTTATGTCTTAATTTCTTGCAGCATTGTTTTATAGTTTTCATTATGTAAGTCTTTCACATCCTTGGTTAATTCCTACTCTTTTTGATGCTATTGTGAATGGAATTGTTTTCTTAATTACCTTTTCAGATTGTTCATTGTTAGTGTATAAAAATGAAACTGATTTTTCTGTGTTGATTTTGTATTCTGTACTTTGCTGGATTCATTTATTCTCATAGATTATTATGGAATCTTTTGAGTTCCTACATCATACCGGTGAACATAATTTTATTTCTTTCTTTCCAATTGGGTTGCCTTTTATTCTGTTTCCTAATTGATGGGAATTCTAGTACTATATTGAATAGAAGTGTGAAAGTGGATTTCCTTGCTTTGTTCCTGATCTTAGAGAAAAAGCTTTCAGTCTTTCATCATTGACTATGTTTGCTGTAGGTTTTTCATATATGGCTTTTATTATGATGAGGTAATTTTCTTCTGTTTCTTGTGTGTGGAGTGTTATCATGAAAGGGTGTTGCCGGGCGCGGTGGCTCAAGCCTGTAATCCCAGCACTTTGGGAGGCCGAGACGGGCAGATCACGAGGTCAGGAGATCAAGACCATCCTGGCTAGCACCGTGAAACCCCGTCTCTACTAAAAATACAAAAAAAAAATTAGCCGGGCATGGTGGCGGGCGCCTGTAGTCCCAGCTACTCGGGAGGCTGAGGCAGGAGAATGGTGTAAACCCGGGAGGCGGAGCTTGCAGTGAGCTGAGATCCGGCCACTGTACTCCAGCCTGGGTGACAGAGCGAGACTCCGTCTCAAAAAAAAAAAAAAAAAAGAAAGGGTGTAGAATTCTGTCCATTGCTTTTTCTGCACTGAGATAATCATGACTTTTTCCTTCATTCTGTTAGTGTACTTTCTTACGTTGATTGATTTTCATGTTGAATTATATTTTCATTACAGGAATAAATCCTTCTTGGTCATGTAATTCTTTTAATATGCTGCTGAATTCAGTTTGCTAGTATTTCGTTGAAAATTTTAGTATCAGTGTTCATAAGGGATGTTGACTGGTCTATGGTTTCTTTAGTGTCTTTGTCTGCCTTTGGTTATCAGGGGCAGTGCTGGCCTCATAGAATGAGTTGGGTAGTATTCCCTTCTCTTCAAATTTCTGGAAAAGTTGGAGAAAGATTGGTGTTAGTTATGCTGGTGGAATTCACTAGCGAAGCTATCAGATTCAGGGCTTTTCTTTGTTGGAAGAGTTATTTGTGTGGAATTGGTGGTTCCCAATTTAACTTTAATATCTGATTTTAGTAATTTGAGTCTCTCCTTTTTCTCCCTCCCTCCATCTCTCTCCTCTCTTTCTCTCTTTGTCCCCTTCTCTCCCCTCCCCCCCAGCTAAAGGGTTGTCAGTTTTTTAATCTTTTCGAAGATCGGACTTTTGCTTTCAATAATTTTTTTTTTTTCTGTTCTCTTTCATTGGTCTCTGCTCCAATCTTTATTTCCTTCTACTGGCTTTTGGTTTAGTTTGTTCATTTTCTAGTTTAAGTTGTAAGTTGTTTGAGATCATCTTGTTTTTTACTTACTATTGTTTTTGGTGTGTTCACTTTACTAACAACACATCAGTTGTTCTCACTGTGGAATGTAAGTTCAGGTTAGACGAGAATTTCGTAAGTGTAAAAGCATTCTGTAGCGTATCAAAGTTTGTATATAATGTCTGGCAAAACCAACTTGCTCATAAATCATTAATCACTTCCATTATAGATAATTGTAGTTTAAAATGTATGAATTCTTACAGAGAAAATAAACATAATGTACACATCTTAATAGTGTTCTTTTATCGTTGTATCAAGGCTTAAAAAATATATATGTATTTCAAGATGACATTTTAAAATATTCTAATAGAACTGTAGCAAAATACAATTCTGCAGTTACAAAAGAGCTAAACTGGAATCCATAATTAAGTTATTCTAATCTTTACAATTAAAAAAATTTTTTTTGAGACAGTCTCGCTTTGTCACCCAGACTGGAGTGCAGTGGTGTAATCTCAGCTCACTGTAACCTCCGCCTCCCGGGTTCAAGTGATTCTCCTGCCTCACCCTCTTGAGTGACTGGGATTACAGGCACGTGCCACCACACCTAGCCGATTTTTGTATTTTTTGTAGAGATAGGGTTTCACCATGTTGGCCAGGCTGATCTCGCATTCCTGACCTCAGGTGATCCACTAACCTTGTCTTCCCAAAGTGTTAGGATTACAGGCGTGAGCGCGTGCCCGGCCTAATCTTTCCAATTGTGATTCTGAAATAAATATTATGTAGCTCTGTTGTTTGCTGTAAGTTCAATTTAGACACACTTTTCGTTGTGGGAGGCGTTAAAAGTTACACTCCATTACAAGTTAATAGAGATAGGGTCTTGCTCTTTTGCCCAGCTGGAGTGTGGCATAATCATAGCTCATTGTAACATCAAACTCTTGGGCTCAAGCTGTCCTCCCCACTCAGCCTCCCAAGTAGCTGGGACTCCAGGTGTGCACCACCATGCCCAGCTAATTTTTTTTTTTTTTTAACTTTTTTATAGAGATGGGGTCCTGCCATGTTGCCTAGACTGGTCTCTAACTCCTGGCCTCAAGTGATCCTCCTGCCTCAGTGTTATATATAAAGTTTTGGTGCTACAAAAGAAATAGCACTCAAATATAAAATTTTCTTTTTCTCAGCAAGGCAAGTTACTTCTATATAGAAGGGTGTGCCCTTACAGATGGAACAATGGTGAGCACACACTTGGACAAGGGAGAGGAAGGGGTTCTTATCCCTGACGCATGTGGCCCCTTGCTGCTGTGTCATTCCCCTGTTGGCTAGGGTTAGACTGCACAGGCTAAACTAATTCCGGTTGGCTAATTTAAAGAGAATGATGGGGTGAGTGCCTTGGCGGGGTTCAGGACAGAGCAGGTAGCAGGTAATTGGAATGAGTTAGAGTGGAGCAAGTGATTGGAGTGTAGAGTGAAGTAGGTGAGTCAGGGTGGAGTAGGTAATTGGAATGAGTCAGGGTGGACTTAGTTAATCGAAAAAGATTGCTTTATGAGGAAGTTTAAAAGTAGAAGGCAAAGAATTGAACATACTGACACATTCTTTGAAAAGATATTTAGGACTCATATCTAACAATCCCTCCCCTTGTGTTTCCTTACAGCTTTCTTTTCAAACTTTTTTTTTTTTTAAATGTCTTTGCTTAGTTGTTTTGCTTGACTTTCTAAAAGAAGCAGCTTTTCTGGATAAGGTGGAGGGTAGTTAAGGGAGGTTTTAGGAAGTGCCGTTTTTATGAGCCTCTGCATCAGCTTACGGATGCATGGTATGACACAGCACCTGACAAGAATAAGTACACCTATTATAGCTGCAAGGGAAGAATTGAGGCTATTATTCCTTTCCATTTACCAAACTACTTTTTTTAGCCATCCTGTAAAGGGATCATTTACCCCTCAGTTGCTGTCTAACTCATTGGATAGAGCAGTCAGACCTTGGAATGCTTTTGTTATACTTTTATTAGGGGCGGTGCTGTTTGGGATGAAGGTAAAACATTGAGTTTTAATCATGATGCAAACTCCTCCTCTTTCTGCTACTATCATGTCTAAGGCTATCCTATTTTCCTAAGCCATCTAGCTAGTAGCCCCTAATTGTTTAGGTATTCCTTTAACAGCATCTCTAGTGTAGTTAATAAATCGCTGTTGGTTGTAATAGATGTAGTTTATCCAGTCTACATTTTTGTCACCCACCAAAATATTGAATCAAATCTTGCAGCTATTTGATTTTGGGCTTTAAATTGATCTGGTATTCCCCATGGGACTTTAATTGTATCTAAATAGACGTGAGCATTGAAAGAGCTGTAAGGGGCTTCTCTCGCTTTACGATGTCTTATTTTTCCTTTCTCTGGTTGATGAAATGGTAGGGTGAAAGGGATAGCCAATTGGACTAAAGCACAAGTGCCATTCCAGTTATTTGGCAGAGTGTCCAGTAAAGGTCCACCACAATACCACCACACATCCGCTTGGGGATGAACAAGGGCTGACTGATTGATAAGCTCTTGAAAATTCGTAAGCTCACTGCATCCCTTCAGGTCTCCAAGGAACGCTGAATTTCCTCCCTGTTGTGAGAGACACAAAGTGAACTTAGTGTTGGGAGATGGAGACTGGATGGCCCTTGGGGGCTGACCCGCGGGGTGCCAGATTTCGGGATATACCAGAGAGAGAGCTTGGCAAGACTTATTACTCCAGGCTGTAGAATCCTGGAAAAGAGCTACCATGCAGCCCATGCCTGGTTGACTGGAGGACCACCTTACTGGAAAGGAGACAGTCTGGGCCTCTGGCCTGCTGTGCGCACAAACGTAACAATTGCTTTTGTTTAATGTGCGGTTGGAATATTTGATCCATTCCAACCAGGTATGTATATCTTGGTATCTTGTCTCAATTGCCAAAGTTTGTTTTCAGTCTTTAACTTTTACCTTCGCTGTCTTGGCCTTGTCGTAAGATGGAGGAGGAACAATGGTTCTGTGAGAGGTTTTGGAAAAAGGCTTAGAGGCCGGTGCAGGTGGCGGGGTATCCAAGAAACGCATTTTAAAGAATCCAATAGGGTCTGTCCTTGAAACCTCAGCCCCTATACCATAAAGCTGGTGTAAAGAAGGGAACAGGCTTAGAAAAGGGGGAGAACTTTGGGGGATTGAAATAATAGCCTGTATAGGGTTACACTGGTTTAGCTGACAGTTGAGGGGGGCTGTCCCTGTAGTAAAATGAATGTGTGGTTTTAGGAAGTTACAAAAACTGGTTAGGGCAGTCTATCTTTGCTCTTTAGTGGTCCATAGAACGTTGGACTAGCTACAGCATAAAAGCTCTATATCAGGGGCAAGGCTCCTGGTTGACACTCGGGTCTTTATTGAAATCTCCCTGGATTAAAAGGTCCCAATTTACTAATGCCCATTCTGAGGAGAGTCAGGATGGACAGAGGTACTTTTCTGAAGTAGAGAGCTGACTTTGACTTGGCAGGTCCCCACAGTGTATAACAAGGCAAGCATCAAATGCAGTAGTTTGAGGTGAAATTGACTTGGTTATGTTAATAACTAGAAGGTCAGCAATAGAGCGAGAAAAGAAGAAAGAGTAATAGAATAGATGAAAAAGTTAAATTTTTCTTAGCTTTAGTTTGGTAGGGTTTTCCCCTGGGACTGTAGTCCACAACATTGGAAGGAGTGGTGCCTTGACCTGGGTGTGATGAGTCCATCCCTTTTTTTGCTATGCGAACAGCAGTCTCGGTGGTTAGCAGCACAAGGTAGGGTCCTTCCCAGGCTGGCTCGAATTTTCCTTCTTTCCACCCTTTCATGAGAAGGTGATCTTCAGGCTGGTGCTGGTCTACTGGAAATTCTAGGGGTGGTACCTGTGCCACCCTTTAGTTTTGAGGGAAAGGAAAGTGGAAGATAAACCAAGTATATAATTTCTAAGAAATTGACCTTTTGCTTTAAATGTGGGGACATCAACAGTGGACTTTATAGTCTTTGGTGTCTTCTAAGAAATTTCCTATAGCACCTATTTTTATTACTTTTTAGACCAAAGAAAGCCAAACAACCATTTTATATTTAACAATGCTTCCTGTATGATTTTTATACCAGATAAGCTGAATTTCACCTTTATATTAGTGTGTTATTAATGTTAATTTTAATAAAACCTTGTAGACATATTTATCCAATTTTTAATGTCTGACCGTAAGATTTTTATTTTTATTTTATTTTATTTTATTTTATTTTATTTTTTTTTTGAGACGGAGTCTGGCTCTGTAGCCCAGGCTAGAGTGCAGTGGCCGGATCTCAGCTCACTGCAAGCTCCGCCTCCTGGGTTCACGCCATTCTCCGGCCTCAGCCTCCCGAGTAGCTGGGACTACAGGCGCCCTCCACCTCGCCTGGCTAGTTTTTTGTATTTCTTAGTAGAGACGGGGTTTCACCGTGTTAGCCAGGATGGTCTCGATCTCCTGATCTCGTGATCCACCCGTCTCGGCCTCCCAAAGTGCTGGGATTACAGGCTTGAGCCACCGCGCCCGGCCAAGATTTTTATAGACTTTTTTTTTTTTGGAGACAGAGTCTCGCTCTGTGGCCCAGGCTGGAGTGCAGTGGCGCAATCTCAGCTTACTGCAAGCTCTGGCTCACTGCAAGCTCCGGCTCCCAGGTTCACACCATTCTCCTGCCTCAGCCTCCCGAGTAGCTGGGACTACAGCGCCTGCCACCACACCCGGCTTTTTTTGTATTTTCAGTAGAGATGGGGTTTCACCGAGTTAGCCAGGATGGTCTCGATCTCCTGACCTCATGATTCGCCTGCCTCGGCCTCCCAAAGTGCTGGGATTACAGGCGTGAGCCACTGCGCCCGTCTTATAGACTCTTTTTAACCTTTTTTATAATTTTTGTTAAAGAGCAGGTTAGTGCTTTAAGAAAAACCTGTTATGCTTTTATTTTTTATTTATTTATTTTTTTGAGACGGAGTCTCGGCCCAGGCTGGGTGCAGTGGCTGGATCTCAGCTCACTGCAAGCTCCGCCTCCCGGGTTTATGCCATTCTCCTGCCTCAGCCTCCCGAGTAGCTGGGACTACAGGCGCCCGCCACCACGCCTGGCTAGTTTTTTGTATATTTTAGTAGAGACGGGGTTTCACCATGTTAGCCAGGATGGTCTCGATCTCCTGACCTCATGATCCGCCCGTCTTGGCCTCCTAAAGTTATGCTTTTATTTTAATATCCAGTTCACAGAAAAACTGGATGATACCTCTTTAACTAATGTTTACACACAGAATTTCCTTTACAATTAACGTTTTAAAACTTGCTTAAACCTTTGAAACAAAATACATATATTTTTAACCTTTTAATGTAGGTAAAAATTTATATTCTCATGCCTCCTTATAATCTTTTTACCAAAAGTATATTTTACTTTCCTTACACACACTTTGCACATAAACTGTTTCTTCAATCATTTTACATTTAGGAGGCTTAATTACTTTTAAATTATACATTTCTTGCATAAATTTCCTTTTATAACCTTTTTTTCCCCATGACTTTCACAGATAATTCTGCGACATGCCTCCATGCCTCACCTTTCTGACATGTCACAAACATCCTTTTTTTTTTTTCTTTTTTTTTTTTTGAAGACAGAGTCTCCCTCTGTTGCCCAGGCTGGAGTACAATGGCACCATCTCGGCTCACTGCAAGCTCTGCCTCCTGGGTTCACGCCATTCCCCGTCCTCAGCCTTTGGAGTAGCTGGGGCTACAGGCACCCGCCACCATGCCCGGCTAATTTTTGTATTTTTAGTAGAGACGGGGTTTCACTGTGTTAGCTAGGACAGTCTCAATCTTCTGACCTCATGATCTGCCCACCTTGGTTTCCCAACGTGCTGGGATTACAGGTGTGAGCCGCCACGCCCGGCTTTTTTTTTTTTTTTTAAACAACCAGTTAATTTTTTTTAGGACAGGCCGGAATTTACAATATAACATTCTTTTTACATAAATTCCCCCCCCCCCCCACTTTTTTATTTTTGAAGATGGTAATCATTCTTTTCTGAAGTGAAGTTTGTTCATGTCTGTAGAGTAGACTAAGGCCATAAGATTAGAAGTTAGGATAATACATGTTACACTGTTAACTTTTAGCAAACTTGACTTTTGTTGAAAACCTTCTAAGTTTGGGATTTCAGTTATTCTGTGCTATTAATAAGACCCCGTTTAGTCCAAATTTACTTAGAATTGATGGTTCTAAGTAAATTGATGGTTCCTTCCTGGTTTTGTAAGTACTTTAAGGCTTGGCTGAGTGCAAACAGCTCACATGTTTGAGCAGACCAATTATTAGGCAGTTTTCCTAACTCTGCTTCTACAAGAGTTTCCCTGTCAATTACTGAGTACCGTTGTTGTTGTTGTTGTTGTTGTTGTTCCCCACTCCCCAGTCACCCAGGAGGAACCATCTGTCTTCCTCTCCTGAAGGGGCTTCCTCCTAGGTCTGGTCGGACCTTTGTATGGTAAAGATTTAAATCCCCTGTTAGGAAACCTGCTAGGTTAAGGGAATTTTCAGTGGTTAATGATAAATCATCTTTTTCTAACAGAATAGCCCTATGCTTTAAGATTTTTGAGGCCGGGCGCGGTGGCTCAAGCCTGTAATCCCAGCACTTTGGGAGGCCGAGACGGGCGGATCACGAGGTCAGGAGATCGAGACCATCCTGGCTAACACAATGAAACCCCGTCTCTACTAAAAAATACAAAAAACTAGCCGGGTGAGGTGGCGGGCGCCTGTAGTCCCAGCTACTCGGGAGGCTGAGGCAGGAGAATGGCGTAAACCCGGGAGGCGGAGCTTGCAGTGAGCTGAGATCCGGCCACTGCACTCCAGCCTGGGTGACAGAGTGAGACTCGGCCTCAAAAAAAAAAAAAAAAAAAAAAAAAAAAATTTTTGAGTTAGTAAACTACCTTTTTGCTTTTTGACTTAGGATAGTTCTGAACCGGTGAGGTGTGCTCACAGTGAGGTTTCCTGTAAAAGTTCTTTTTCTACCTTCTTCTGTTAGCAAAGCAGTTGCCGCTACAGATTGAATGCATTTGGGCCATCTGCGGGTTACCAGGTTAAGGATTTTTGATAGGAAGGCCGTGGGTTGTCAGTAGCCTCAGTGCTTTCTGGCTACGCCCTTGTTTACACTGACAGTGAGGTGGTATTGGAGTTTGTTATAGGGTCCCGGAGAAGACCTTCAATTATTAACTATAGGTTTTAAATTTACCCTGGCTCTTAAAGGAATGTTTTTTCTTTACTGCTTCTATTTTTCTCTTTCTCTCTTTGACTTTGTCTTTCTCTCTGACTCCATCTTTGTCTCTCTGTCTCTCTTCCTCTAACCTCTCTCCCTGTCTTTCCCCTCTCTCTGTCTCTCTCTCTGCCTCTAGGGTAGGGACCTGCAGGAGTAGAGCTACTCTGTCTTCCCCCAAGAAGAAAGGAAAAGTCGGGGGGTTATGTCAGATTCAACCCTTGAAATTAGTGGAAGGTTCAACCCCTTAACACCAGGGATGTCTCGTCTTGCATGTCCCGGAAGGCTCAATCCCTCAAACCAGGGAGTGTCTTGTCTTGCTTGTCCTGGGAGGTTGACCTGTTTCCCCCCTTTCCCCCTCTGAAGGTCCTTTGCACACTTCCCACTCATGCTGTCCTCTCTGGCTGCTCCCCTAAGGGAGAATTAGGCCCCTCTTAGTGTTGGCGTGCTGGTATAAATCCCATGGCAGGATCTGCTCTAAGCCATATAAGGTAGCTACAGAACCGCGGAGAGGACCCACTCACTTCATTCAGCAGTAGGACTTGTCACCATCCACACAACACCGCAAGCAGGGTTGTTGATGATCATTCACACACACACACATTTAGCCCTCCAGAATTTGACCACAAAGGAAGTACTTTACCAGCTCCTACCTTCTCCTTCCTTGGCCTGTGCACAGAGTTGTAGCTGCAGTATGTGAGGATCCTTTAAGCTAGATTGCTGGCCAGTCCCGCCCTGCCCCACCCCACCCCACCCGACCCCACCCCACCCCACCCGACCCCACCCCTGGCATTGCTGAGAGCTTGGGTTATTCCTCACACTGGCTGGGTCTTGATATCTCACCCCTGAGGCTGCCACAATAGGGAGGGTGCACCTCCTCATGAGAGAGAACCAGAGACTGTCCCCAGAGGGGAATGTAATCCTAGATGAGCCCCCAAATTGTTATATATAAAGTTTTGGTGCTGCAAAAAGAAGCAGCACTCAAATATAAAATTTCCTTTTGAATTCTCAGCAAGGCAAGTTACTTCTATATAGAAGGGTGCGCCATTACAGATGGAAGAATGATGAGCATACACTTGGACAACGGAGAGGAAGGGGTTCTTATCCCTGACACATGTGACCCCTTGCTGCTGTGTTGTTCCCCTGTTGGTTAGGGTTAGACCGCACAGGCTAAACTAATTCCGATTGTCTAATTTAAAAAGAATGATGGGGTGAGTGCTTTGGCGGGGGTCAGGGCAGAGCAGGTAGCAGGTAATGGGAATGAGTTAGGGAGGAGCAGGTGACTGGAATGTAGAGTGGAGCAGGTGAGTCAGGGTGGAGTAGGTAATCGAAAAAGATGCTTTATGAGGAAGTTAAGTTTAAAAGTAGAAGGCAAAGAAAGAAGTGAACATACTGACATATTCTTCGAAAATAAATTTAGAACTCATATCTAACACACAGCATCCCAAAGCACTGGGTTTACGGATGTCTGGCCCCATGCACTTTTTTGTTTGTTGGTTTTTTTTTGAGATGGAGTTTCACTCTTGTCACCCAGGCTGGTATAAGTGATTCTCGTTCCTCAGCTTCCTGAGTAGTTGGATTACAGATGCCTGCCACCACTATGCCTGGTTAATTTTTTAGTAGAGATGGGGTTTCATGATGTTGGCCAGGCTGGTCTCGAACTCCTGACCTCAGGTGATCCACCTGCCTCAGCCTCCCAGAGTGCTGGGATTACAGGTGTGAGCCACCGCTCCTGGCCTCTTTTTGTTTTTTTTTGGAGATGGGTCTTGCTCTGTTGCCCAGGCTGGTCTTGAACTCCTGGCCTCAAGTGACCCTTCTGCCTTAGTCTCCTAAAGTGCTGAGATTACAGACATAAACCACTGCACCCCCATGCACTTAAGGAGCCCACCAGTCTACTAGGCAGGCATAAGAAAGTGTATTAACTGGGGTAAATAGGACTCTCTATGACATCCAAAGCATGTGGGCTTCTGCAGCAAACTGGGAGTACTTCTGGATTGGCCTCCTGTCTTCTTTAGAACTAATTTCACTGTAACAGTTTAAGAAGGTGGATATTTTTACATAGTCAAGTGCATTAGGTGACATATTTCTTTTCTGTTAACTTGCTTCCTCTGAATGACCTAGTTCACTAGTGAACTAGTGACTAGTAATTTGGTCACCAAGCAAATCAAGCCTGCAGGAAAGGAAATCAATACTTAAAATAGTGTGTTATCATCTGAATTCCATCAAATAATGTGTTTTCTATGTGAACACTTAACCTCAATAATGACGTGTCTGACTAGAGCAAGCTCCTCCAATAAGACGAAGACCAAGACAGCACCAAGACCAAGACTCTCTTTGTTTTTTTGTTTGTTTGTTTGTTTGTTTTTTGAGATGGGACCTTTCCCTGTTGTGCGCTGGCTGGAGTGCAGTGGTGCAATCTTGGCTCACTGCAACCTTCACCTCCGAGTTCAAGTGATTCTCCTGCCTCAGCCTCTGGAGTTCTTGGGATTACAGGTGCGCACCCCCACAACTGACTAATTTTTGTATTTTTTAGTAGAGACGGGGTTTCACCCTATTAGCCAGGCTGGTCTCAAACTCCTGACCTCAGGTGATCCGCCCCCCTCACACTCCCAAAGTGCTGGGATTACAGGTGTGAGCCACTGTGCCCAGCCTGCATCTCTTCTTTTAAGGCTTAGGTTTTGCCCAGAATTCTCAATGCATGGAATAGCTCACACCAGCCGTCATTGTTCCCACCACAAAACCTTGGGCTGCCACATGCATGTGGATCAAAGGTGAAGGGACATTTTAATATTTCTCCTGCTCTTCAATTTGTATATCCACTGCAACAATTGCTGCAAAACCTGCTGTTCCAATGGGGGACAAATGGTGCCTCTTTAGCTTTTTGGATGCATTTGGATCCCTGATCATCATATGAAGAAAGAGAAACATCTGTGTTGGTTGGTATGGAAATTGCTAGAAGAATCTCCCAAGAGCAACAAAACCCTCGTAATCCAACTGGCTTCAAATCCCAGCTCCTATACCCTGTCTTTTCTTGTGTATAGTTTTTTGTTTTTTGTTTTTCTTTTTTAGACGGAGACTCGCTCTATTGCCAGCTTACTGCAACCTCCGCCTCCCAGGTTCAAGTGATTCTCATGCTTCACCCTCCCGAATAGCTGGGACTACAGATGCGCACCACCACACCTGCCTAATTTTTGTATTTTTACTAGAGATGGGGTTTCGCCATGTTGGCCAGGTTGGTCTCGAACTCCTGACCTCAAGTGATCCGCCTGCCTCGGCCTCTCAAAGTGTTGGTATTACAGGCATGAGCCACCGCACCTGGCTCTTTTCTTGTTTTTTAATGTAAGCATTTATATCTATAAATTTCCTCCTGAACACTGCTTACATTGCATCCTCTTAAGTTTTGGTATGTCCTGTGTTTGTTTTCATTTGTTTCTGTTACCTGATTTTTCTTCTTTGATCCATTGGTTAAGAGTATGTTGTTTAATTTCCACAAACTTGTGAATTTCCAGTTTTCTTTTGTTATTGATTTCTAACTTGATCTTTTTGTGGTCAGAGAAGAAACTTTGATATCTATCTTTTTAAAGTTATTGAGACTTGGCTGAGCATGGTGGCTAATACCTGTAATCCCAGCACTTTGGGAGGCCAAGGTGGGCAGATCACTTGAGGTCAGGAGTTCGAGACCAGCTTGGCCAGCATGGTGAAACCCTGTCTTTACCAAAAAATACAAGAATTAGCTGGGTTTAGTGGCGCGCGCCTGTAGTCCCAGCTACTCAGGAGACTGAGGCAGGAGAATCACTTGAACCCAGGAGATGGAGGTTGCAGTGAGTTGAGATTGCACCACTGCACTCCAGCCTGAGTGACAGAATGAGACCCTGTTTCAAAAAAATAAAAAAGTTATTGAGACTTAACTTGTGACTCAACTTACATGGTCTGTTCTGGAGACTGTCCCGTGTGCACTTAAGATGTGTATTTTTTTGTTGGGTGAAGTGTTCTGCATATGTTTGTTAGAGCTGATTTGTTGTGTTGTTCAGATCCTGTTTTCTTCCTTACCGTTTGTCTGGTGGTTCTATCCATTATTTACAGTGGGGTATTGAATCTCCAACTACTGTTGTCTATTCTCCCTTCTATTCTGTCAGTTTTCACTTCATATGTTTTGGTGATCTGTTACTAGATGTGTGTGTGTTTATAGCTGTAATATCTTCTTGTCATTATTAGTATAGTCGTGTCACTTAATGACAAGAATACGTTTTGAGAAATGTATCAGATGATTTCATCTCGTGAACATCACAGAATATGCTTACACAAACTAGATAATGTAGCCTGCACTTGGGCTATATGGTATAGCTTATTGTTCTGAGACCACAAACCTGTATAGCATGTTACTGTACTGAATACTATAGGCAGTTGTAACACAGTGGTATGTATTTGTGTATCTAAACATAGAAAAGGTATAGTAAAAAATTGGGGCCAGGTGCTGTCGCTCACACCTGTAATCCTAGTACTCTGGGAGGCTGAGGAGGGAGGATTGCTTGAGGCCAGGAGTTTGAGCCCAGCCTGGGCGACGTGGTGAAACCCCATCTTTACAAAAAAATAGAAAAGTTAGCCAGTTGTGTAGTAGATACTTGTGGTTCCAGCTGCTCGGGAAGCTGAGATGGGAGGATCACCTGAACTTAGAGAGGTTGAGGCTGCAGTGAACTGTGATCGTGCCACTGCACTGTAGCCTGGATGACAGAGTGAGGCCCTGTCTCAGAAAAAAGAAAGATAAAAAATGGTACGACTGTATAGGGCACTGACCATGAATGGAGCTTTTAGGAGTGGAAATTGCTCTGGTTGAGTCAGTGAGTGAGTGGTGAGTGAATTTGTAGGCCTGTGGCATTATTGTCTCTCCCGTAGATTTTATAAACATTGTACACTTAGACTTTACTAAATTTATGTGAAATATTTTTCTTCAATGATAAATTAGCTTACCATAATTATTTTACTTCATACATTTTAATATTTTCAGCATTTTAGCTCTTTTGTAATAACACTTAGTTTAAAACAAGCACATTGTACAGCTATATAAAAATGTTTTCTTTTTATCCTTATTCTATTAGCTTTCTTCTAGTTTTTAAAATTTTAATTTATTTTTACGTTTTAAACTTTTTTTGTTAGAAATGAAGACACAAACAGACATATTAATCTATGCCTATGTAAGGCCTAGGAAGGCCTGGGTTAGTATCATTGTCTTCTGCCTCCACATCTTGTCCCACTGGAAGGTCTTCAAAGGCAGTAACACACATGGAACTGTCATCTTCCGTGACAACAATATCTTCTTCTGGAATACTTCCTGAAGGACCTGCCTGAGGCACTTTTGCAGTTAACTTTTCTTTTTATAGGTAGGAATATACTCTAAAATAACGATAGAACCAGGCATGATGGCTCACACCTGTAATCTCAGCAACTTGGAAGGCTAAGGTGAGAGGACCACTTGAGGCCAGGAGTTCAAGGCCAGCCTGGGCAACAAAGCAACACCCTTCTCTACAAAAGTAATTTCTAAAAAATTAGCCTGGCTGGTGGCCCGAGCCTTAAGCTTAAGCGGGAGGATCACCTGAGCCTAGGACTTAGAGGGTACAGTGACCTTTGACTGCACACTACAACCCAGTCTGGGTGTCTCAGAACAAAAACATATAGTAAATCAACTGTAGAATAGTCATCATTGTCATTATAAGTATTAAGCACTGTACATAATTATATGTATTGTACTTCTGTACCACTGACAACACAGTAGATTTGTTTATAACAGCATCAGGACAAATGTGAGTAATGTCTAATGCGTCCCACTACAATGTTAGAATAGCTATGACTTCTAGACTTCTACGACTTCACTAGGTAATAGGAATTTTTCAGCTCTGTTATAATCATAATGGGACCCCTGTTGTATATGCAGTGTGTCATTCACTGAAATGTCATGTGGCACATGACTGTATATAAAGTTCTTTGTCTCTTGTCCCTTTTAAAATTTTAAGCGTATTTTGTCTGATATTAGTATGGGAGATTGACAGACTTTTAAAGTAAGTATATTAGGTTTTGTGGGCCACAAAGGGTTTGTGTTGCCTATTCTTTGTTTCTTGTTTTATGATACTTTAAAAAACATTTTTAGTTTTAGGGCTATGCAAAAACAAGCGTGGGGTAGGTTGCCAATTCCTCTTTTATCTTGAATAAAAATTTTTTAATTGTAATGAATTTTTAATCCTTTTCTTTATGGCCAGTGTTTTTGTCTTTTTCAAGAAATCTTCCTTTAACCTGAAGTTGTGAAGATACTTGTTATATCCTAAAAGCAGTACTGTTCTGCCATCATATTTAGATCTGTAATCCTCCTGGAACTGTGTGAGGCAGAAAGTATCAGGCAGATGTTCCTTTTCTTTTTTTCTTTTTCTTTTTCTTTTTTTTTGAGACGGAGTCTTGCTCTGTCACCCAGGCTGGAGTGCAGTGGCGCCATCTTGGCTCACTGCAAGCTCTGCCTCCCGGGTTCACGCCATTCTCCTACCTCAGCCTCCCAAGTAGCTGGGATTACGGGTGCCCCCGCCACCATGCCCGGCTAATTTTTTGTATTTTTAGTAGAGACGGGGTTTCACTGTGTTAGCCAGGATGGTCTCGATTTCCTGACCTCTTGATCTGCCCACCTCAGCCTCCCAAAGTGCTGAGATTACAGACGTGAGCCACCACGCCCGGCCTCATTTTCATTTTTAGCCCACATTTGGATTCTCTGTTACTAAGCACCATTTTTGAAGCAACCTTTTTTTTTCTCAATGTTCTGCACTGCCATCTTTCATAAATCATGTGATCTTCTATGCTTTAGTTTTTTTCTGGAATTTCTGTTCTGTTTCTTTGGTACATTTTACTATCCCTGAATCATCAGTGTCTTAATTTCTTTAGTGTTATAATATATCTTATTGTTTAGTAGAGCAAATTCTATGACCCCATTCTTTTTTCTTCTCTTGAAACTCTGTTGCCCGAGTTGGACTGCAGTGGCGTGATCATAGCTCACTGCAGCCTCTACCTCCTGGGCTCAAGTGATCCTCCCACATAGGTGGGACTACAGGTGCATCCCACCACGCCTGTCTAATTTTTGTGTTTTGTAGAGATAGAGTTTTGCTGTGTTGCCCAGGCTGGTCTTGAACTCCTGGTCTCAAACAATCCGCCCTCCTCAGCCTCCCAGAGTGCTAGGATTATAGGCATGAGCCCCTTCTGTTTGGCCCATCTCATTCTTTGTAATTGTCTTGGCTGTTCTAGGTAATTTGAATTTTTTTTTTTTTTTTTTTTTTTGGTAAAGTTTAGTATCAGCTTGTCAGGTTCTACACATACAAATTCAGAATTTGAAATTAAATCTGTCAGTCAATTTGGGTGAAAGTTGATATTTTTACAGTAGTCAGCTAGTCCGTTTAGGTTGTCTTTAATGCCTTTGTTAAATTTTTATATTTTCTGTATAAAGCTCTTGCCCATCTTTGGTGTTTTTTTCCTAGTTACTTTTATTTTTCTATTATAGTTTTGGAGATGGAGTCTCACTGTGTTGCCCAGGCTGGTCTCGAAGTCCTGGGCTCAAGCAGTTCTCCCCCCCCGCTCAGCTTCCCAAGTAGCTGTCATGTGCCACCATGCCTTTTTTCGGTACTTTTATTTTTTGCTGCCATGGGGAATGTGTTTTTTGAGGTTACTTTTAAAAGTGTTTATTTGCAGAGATGATGCTATAACGTTGCTGAAAAGTCCATTGTTAATGATCCTATACTAAGTGCTTAACTTATTATTTAATTGGTCATTATTATGTTATTATCACTATTAGGTGTAACCTTTACCTTTTCAATCAGTTTACCCTCTAGATACTTGATGATAAGAGGTCATAAGATCAGTTCCAGTCATTATGGCTTCTCTCTTTACTTGGTCCTCTTCCATGTGTTTTTGGTTAATCCATGGGTTGGTGGTGGTGGTGGTGATGGTTTTTTGTGTTTTTTTTCCTTTTTTTTTCTTTAGACAGGGTCTTGCTCTGTCACCCAGGCTGGAGTGCATTGGCAATCATGGCTCACTGCAGCCTTGACCCCTCAGCTCAAATGAGCCTCCTGCTTCAGCCCCTTAAGTAGCTGGGACTACAGGCGCACACCGCCACACCCAGTTAACTTTTAAATTTTTGGTAAAGAGAAGATGTTGCTATGTTGGCCAGGCTGGTCTCAAACTCCTGGGCTTAACTGATCCTCCTGCCTTGGACTCCCAAAGTGCTGGGATTACAGGTGTGAATCACAATGTCCACCCTAGTCCACATTTTTAAAAAAGGTTTTGTTTTAATTAATTCTTGAGCCTTTTCCTTGTCCTAAATTCGTGCAAATTATTTCCTTTCAGCCCTCTGTTCAGTACTGCTTTGGGATTTTTACTTTTTGGTGTGTGGTTTGTGCTTGTCTTAGATTCCCTAAGTGTGGATAGTTGGTAATACAAAAATGCAAAAGAAGGAAATGAAAACCAATTCTCACAACAGTATAAGATTCTACTAGGAAATACTACTGCTGGGTAGTCTTTTTTTAAAAAGAATCTCTTAGAGGACGTTACGACTTTCACCTAGTTTCAATGCCTTTCTCAATCAGAAACCCACCAATTTTTACTTCAGAAGCAGAATAATAAAACAGGTTTCCTTCAGCTTTTTGTAATGGTAATTTTAGAACGCTTATTAGATCTGAAAATTGAGAGTTACATAATTGTTCTATAGTATGGGCTTAGTGGTTTTTAGAAACAACAACAACAACAACAAGCAGCCAATACAGGGAGAAAACCCTAGTCAGAATCTTTCTTGAAAGTGTATAACGAATTTGACATCTTTTCCCTTTGCTCCATAACTTGATATAGAGTAAGTGCTGTTCTTTTCTTCAGGATCATAGACTATTAGGTTCTGAACCTTTATTATTCCTCCTAGTGCTTTTTTAAAATTTTGAAAATATGTAGTTATAAGTGTCATGCAGCTGTTTATTTATTTATTTATTTTAATTTAAAAAATTTTATTTTGTAGAGGCAGGGTCTTGCTGGTCGCCCAGGCTAGAGGGCAGTGATGTGATCGTAGCTCACTCTAGCCTCACTCCTGGGCTCAAGCGATTCTCCTGCTTCAGCCTGCCAAGTAGCTAAGACTACAGGAACATGCTACCACGCCTGGCTAATTATTGATTTTTTGGTACAAACAGGGTCTCGCTGTGTTGCCAAGGCTGGTCATGAACTCTGTAGCTGTTTATAGCTTTTCAGGTGTTACGAAGTTGTAGATAATTTCATACAAATTTTTTTTAGGGTAACAGTTTTTTTGATGACAGCAATTATTTATTAGGTGTTTTTATTAGTAGTTTTGGTTTAGCTGGTATCCTTGGCTAATATATTTGTCTTGTAGAAATCAACACATCCTGACTAAAATTTTAACCACAGTTTAGCTTACTAAATAGCTTTCTTTCTCATACTGAACAAATGCACCTGTGTCATCTCTGCAAGAACATTCTACCTCTTGTGAAAATTAGTTTTATTGTGAATGTGTGGATAATGGCAAATGTCCTCAGACAGATGCCAGTCTCTTTCAACATTATTCTTTAGTGTGAGGTGGTTAAAGGAGGCTGACATACAGGGAAGGGCTAGAAAAAGGCAGAGAATTGCCTTTTTCAGGAAATAAGGATAAAAGGCACTTAAGGAAAAAAATTCTCTCACAGTGGAAAAGTGACAATAGAAAGCAATGAGGTAATGGAATGTATGGTGGCCTTATTTAAACTATTTGTATTACCATGGCATTTACCATTTCAAGAATTAAAACAGAATTTGGAGTGGGGTGGTACAATGGAAAGATTATAAATTTTCATTTTTCTCTCTCTTTTTTTTCTTTTGAGACGGAGTCTCGCTCTGTTGCCCGGTCCGGAATGTAGTGGCGCTATCTTGGCTCACTGCAACTTCCACCTCCCAGGTTCAAGCGATTCTCCTGCCTTAGCCTTCCAGGTAGCTGGGATTACAGGCACCTGCCATCATGCACAGCTAATTTTTGTATTTTTGTAGAGATGGGGTTTCACCGTGTTGGCCAGGCTGGTCTTGAACTCCTAACCTCAGGCACGCCTCGGCCTCCCAAAGTGCTGGGATTACAGGCATGAGCCACGTGCCCAGCTCAGATTATAAATTTTCTAGTATTTCAAGAAAAGCTTTTGAAGTAATCTGATTTTTGAAATAATATCTCACTTTCTGACATATTTATCTATTTGTGAACATGTTTTTCAGTTCTTTGTGAATTGTATGTTAGGAATTAGGTGCCATTTTTATGTATATTTTTCTTTCAAGGTTATGTGAAGGTGAAATACTAATATTAGGAATCTTAAGGATTATAAACTAGCTAATTTATAGTTATCTTTATTTCAAAAGGAATGTGTTAGATCTAACGGAAAGTTTGGCCATTTTATGAGTTTTTTTTTGTTTGTTTGAGACAGAGTCTTCTCAGCTTCGAGTAGCTAGGACTGTGGGCACACACCACTACACCTGGCCAATTTTTAAAATTTTTTGTAGAGATGAGGTCTCGCTGTGTTTCATAGGCTGGTCTAAAACTCCTTGTCTCAAGAAATCCTACTGCCTTGGCCTACCAAAGTGCTGAGATTACAGGTGTGAGCCATTGCCTGGCCCGTTTTTATGAATTTAAAATCTTGATATCATGAATCAAGTGCAAAAGTTTGCGTTTATTGTTTTCCATTTTTCAGTTTCCTATGTATGGTTAAGGGAAAATGTAAATAAACGCATCTTTTATGTTTTTAGGCCCGGATTGCATTTCTACAAGGAGAAAGAAAAGGTCAAGAGAATCTGAAGAAGGACTTAGTAAGAAGAATAAAGATGTTAGAGTATGCATTAAAACAAGAAAGGTATGTGTGCGTCATTTTGTTACATGAATAAAGTAGAACAATAGTGTACTCATGTATACCATTGTACTCTGTATTTGGCAGCTTTTTTTGAAAGGTACAAATCCTTGCCCAAATACATGATGCTATCTTGATTTGATTCGTACTTGGGAAAGAAAGGCAAAAGAGATTAAGATACTTCAATTGAAATGTGTTTTGTTACAGAATCTAAATTTTGGAACCTAAAAAAAAGACAAAGGATAATTGATCTTTTTTTAACTTTTGGATATGTGTTACTTGGGAAACTTACATTTTTTTCTTTTACAGCAATAGAGTCTTCAACGTTCTTTGCAAACAAAGTTTAAAGAAACAAACATTCATATTATGTTTTGTTATTGGAATAATATAAAACAAGAGTGACAAAAGGAAGAAGTTATTATTACTAATTTGTGATTAAATTTTCAGGGCAAAATATCACAAATTAAAATATGGCACGGAACTGAACCAAGGTGACTTGAAAATGCCAACCTTTGAGTCAGGTAAACTTGATTCTTCTGTTACTTTTTTTTTTTAATTCATTTTTTATATTTAGACATGTTCCCTTTACCCACATTTTGGTTTGATAATATTAGAGAATGACTATTGTAAACTGTCTGGAATTTGGGAAAAAATATTAAATGAATAAAAATAAATGGTTTCATGTACATCTTAATCCTAAGGCAACTTGTCTTATCCTTGAGTTGAAATCTATGTAAAAGTGTGATTGCATTTATGGTAGTAATTTGAGCTGAAAGGTAAGGAAGTTTAGGTATTACAGTAAATTTTAAAAATTTACTTAGTTGTTTTTGAGTTCAATATTAAGTACATAGAACTTGGCAGAAACACACACCATACATACAATTTGCAGTTGATTTATTTTTTAATCTTTAACACTTTCATTCTTAGCAGTAGAACTTTATTAGAGCTTCCGTTTGTTATCATATATATAAAATTAAGAGACCAAGATGGGAGTGGCATAGGTTTTCTTTGACCTGGCTTTTCAGTGGTTATGGAGACTTATTCTGATGCCAGGAAACTATATTAGAATCTCCTCCTTGGAAAAAGCAAAAATCAGGAACAGAAACATGAAAGGTCTGTTTGTTCTGAGCCATGATTATTATAGTCGTCTCTTTGCAGTTAAAGGGAGTAGAGTGACTTCACCAGAAAAATACCGGGTTAATTCAGAGCTTTTTTTTTTTTTTTTTTGACTCATTTTATTTCCAGTATGGCTAGAATATTCAGAAAATAAGCAGACACTTCTAGAACTGTAGGGCTTGGTCTGTGTAAAGAAGGGAGGCTAGTTAAAGCCACGTTGTACCTGCAGTAGAGGCTAAGCAGAGTCAGAATTGGCTAGGTGGTCCCAGTGTAACAGTTTGTATAAAGCAAGATAAATCTTTTTTGCTTGCAACTGAAATTGTGGCAAAACAAATCTGTTTTTATCTGTATTAACCTAAATATTAAAAGTTCCTCAAGTTGAGGAATAAAATAATATCCAAGTATTTTCTTTACAGGACACACAATAACAGTGAAGTAAAATGTTTTCAGTTATATAGAAAAATTTATCAGGGTGTTCAGTGGAAAACCAAACAAAGGGATGGGCAAAAATACATCGTGTGAACAAAATATTATAGAATTATTTACGTCAGAGTATATATGGAGATAATATTAAATGAAACAGTGTCACCTTTTATATACCCAATATGGGAAAGAAAATGTACAAAATATTGATTTGATCAAAGTAGAAGATACGTGAGTATTTATACCCCTCTCTCAGTAAAATAAATAGATATAGCCTAAACCTAACCTTATAAACAGGTTATATTCAAATATAAAAGAGTTCCCTTTCTTCTACATTTAGAAAACAAACGGTCAGATAGAATAATGGGCAAAAGACTTAAAAAGACACACCATAGAAGAGGATATATAAATGGCCAATAAAAATATGAAATATTGCTTGATTTTTATTAGTTATTAAGAAAATACAACTTAAAACCACGATGGAATATAATTAGACACTGACCAGAATGGCTAAAATGCAAAAGAGTCAATATTAAGTGTTGAGGATGTGGAGTAACCAGAATTCGTAGACATTGGTGTTAGGATTATAAATGGATAATGCTGCTCTGAAAGTGACTTGACACTGTGACTATTACTAAAGAGGATATAACATACATATCCTAGGCCAGGTGCAGTGGTTCACTCCTGTAATCCTAGCATTTTGGGAAGCCGAGGCATTGCATCACTTGATCCCAGGAGTTCAAGACCAGCCTGGACAATATGGCGAAACCTCATCTCTACCAAAAATACAAAAATTACCCAGGCTTGGTGTTACATGCCTGTAGCCCAGCATTTAGGGGGCTGAAGTAGGAGGATTGCATGAGCCCGGGAGGTCAAGGTGACAGTGAATTTTGTTCACACCACTCTACTCCCTTTTGGATGACAAAGTGAGACCCTGTCTCAAAAATATTTATATACATACCCTATGATCCAGTAACTCCACTCCTCAAAAGGCATATATATGTTCATCATGAAGCTTGTGTAAGAATGTTCATGGCCTCATTATTTACAGTGAAAATCTAGAAACAACTAGAACAGTCTTCAGAATCAGAATAAATGGATAAGTACATTGTGATATGTTAGCATAATAGAATGCTGTTTAGCAACAAAAGTGAGCAAACTAAAACTGAATGTGACAACATGGTTTAATCACATAAAACCGAAAATTGAAGAAATTATTACATCATATTCAAAAATCTCAGTAATTTTAGAAATCAAGATAGCGTTCATACCCTTTTTGGAGTGGCTAGTGACTGGAGGGCACAAGGAAGGCTTTTGGGGATGCTGATAGTGTTTTGTTTCTTCATCTAGGTACTGGTTACATGGGCGTGTTCAAAAATTCCTTGAGCTATACACTTGATGTACTTCAAGAATATCCTTAGCAACATTATTTATAATAGAAAATGGAAACTAATTTCAACATTAGGGGATTGGTTAGATAGGTATATGTTTTCTATAGAATGTTATGCAATCATTTTTTGTGTTAATCTGTATTGCCATACAGAGAATGTTCAAGGTACATTTAGTGTCAGAAGCAGATTATAGTGCAGTATATACATTGGCACATTTTTTAAAAGGGTGGGGTTGTATTATGTATATTTTCAGGTAGAAAATATGAAATGATAAACACTAAAGCACTACCAGTTGTTAACTCTTGGTAATAGGGTTTTAGGCAGTTGTATTTCTTCTTTTTTTTAGTATTTTTTTCTCCAGTGATAATGTGTTATATGTAATTTTAAAATGTTATAAATAGAAAAATCAGCAGGGGGACTATTTGAAATAATTATTTCTGGAAATCAAAGAAATGCTTACTTTTGGGGTAGAATAAGAAGTGTTTTTTGGTTTTTTTTGAGACAGGGTCTCGCTCTGTTGCCCAGGTTGGAGTGCAGTAGTGTGATCTTGGCTCACTGCAATCTCTGTCTCCCAGGCTCATGCAATCCTCCCACCTCAGCCTCCCAAGTAGCTGGGACTACAGGCACGTGCCACCATGCCTGGCTAATTTTTGCATTTTTTCTAGAGATAAGGTTTTGACATGTTTCTCAGACTGGTCTTGAACCCCTGGGCTCAAGCGACCCACCTGCCTTGTCCTCCCAAAATGCTGGGATTGCAGACCTTAGCCACTGTTCCCAGCTAGAGGTATTAGTAATTGGATTGTTAGGGTTAGAGAAGTAATGTCTGAAGAGGATATTTGAATCACTACCAGCAGGTACTAAGTGACTTTGAGGAGCTTAGGAGCATCACAGAGTCCTCAACATTCAGTATGAGGGTTGATCTTCTAAGTCCCTCTCTTCTTCACCGTGTCTTTATGTTAATAATGGGAACTTATGGGGAAATATTTCTGTGATATAAATGTCAATAGTTTTAAATTTTGTTCTGGAGATGCTTGTTGAGAGATTAATCTGAAATCATACTGTTTATTAAACTCTTTTTTTTTTTTAAGACACAGTCTTGCTCTGTCGCCCAGGCTGTAGTGCAGTGGTGCAATCTTGGCTCACTGTAACCTCCGCCTCCTGGGTTCAAGCGATCCTTTTACCTCTCAGCCTCCCGAGTAGATGGGATTACAGGCATGTGCCGCCATGCCTGGTTAATTTTTGTATTTTTGCTAGAGACGGGGTTTCACCATGTTGCTCAGGCTGGTGTTGAACTCCCATGCTCAAGTGATCTGCCCACCTCAGCCTCCCAAAGTGCTGGGATTACAGGCGTAAGCCACTGCACCTGGGCTAAACTCTTTTTTTTTAATGTGTACACTTTGTTATCTGAAAATAAAATATGACTCTTTACCTATAGTAAAAACTCTTTTCTGGTTTAATTTTAGTTCTAAAAAAGGAACTTAGCTAGATGAAGTCCTGTGATGTAGACTTAAGGTCCATTGATACAGACCCCAAATTAAGGTATTCAGTATTTTTATGTATGCCTAATATCTTAACGGTGTTGATTTTGAATAGCTCATATAATACAGCTTTTTATTTTTTTTTTTTTTATTTTTTTTTTGAGACGGAGTCTCGCTCTGTCGCCCAGGCTGGAGTGCAGTGGCCAGATCTTGGCTCACTGCAAGCTCCGCCTCCCGGGTTCACGCCATTCTCCTGCCTCAGCCTCCGGAGTAGATGGGACTACAGGCGTCCGCCACCACGCCTGGCTAGTTTTTTGTATTTTTTAGTAGAGACGGGGTTTCACCGTGTTAGCCAGGATGGTCTTGATCTCCTGACCTCGTGATCCGCCCGTCTTGGCCTCCCAAAGTGCTGGGATTACAGGCTTGAGCCACCGCGCCCCGCCATAGCCTTTTAATTTCAAAGGCAATCGACTCAGCAGAATTCTAGTAGTTAAAAAAAAAATTAAATTGCCAGGCATGGTGGTTCACACCTGTAATCCCAGCACTTTAAGAAGTTGAGGCGGGTGGATCCCTTGCGCCTAGGAGTTTGAGACCAGATTGGGCAACACGGCAAAACCTCATCTCTTCAAAATACAAAAATTAGCTGGATGTGGTGGTACATGCCTGTGGTCCCAGCTGCTCGAGAGACTGCAGTGGGATCTCTGGAGCCCAGGGAAGTCAAGACTGCAGTGAACCGAGATGGTGCCACTGTACAACAGCCTGGGTGACAGAGTGAGACCCTGTCTCAAAAAAGAAAAAGAAAGAAAGAAAAAAGAAATCAGTTCTAATAATATTTTATCTCCTGTTCGTTTGATTTTTGAATCCTTGATACTAATAAAGTACACTTGGGTTTTCCCTGTTTTAAAATGGGGGACATAGTACTTAAGTCATTGGGTTATTAGGACAAACACATTTAAAATGAGTGACCCACAGTTAATACTTAGACAAAACTTAATTTTTTCCTGTCCTTTATAAAATATTTAGGTATGTTTTTATGGGAATTTATCCCTAAGAAAACTTTGACAGTATTTTCAGGAGTTGAAATAATGTATGTAAAACCTTTTTTTCTTAATTTTTAGAAGAAACCAAAGACACAGAGGCTCCCACAGCACCTCAGAATAGCCAGTTAACGTGGAAGCAAGGCAGACAGCTTTTAAGACAGTGAGTAATTATTTATTTTCAGCTTTCTTTAAGGATCTAGGTATGAAAGTGTTTATATTGAATCAATTTACAAGTAAAAAATTATATTGGGACAATGTGTATGTTTTTTGTATTGCTGCTTTTTTGTTGTGAGATGCTTGGATCTTTTTAAAAGTTTGTTTCCTCTGAGTTTCAGGATGATGTTGTCTTCTTACTTGCAGGGTAGAATGTCTAAAAGACTGGATGACTTGAGCAGAATAAAAACAATACAGAATTCATACTTCCTAGAGCCCTCCATTCCTGTCAGTGCAGAATTCACACGTTTCTTTTCAGTGGGGGTGTGACTGGTCTAGAAAATGAATTTAGTTGAATTCATCTGAAACTTTTCAGAAGTGGATTGCCAAATTTTCCTTTTAGTTGAAATTTTAAGGAGGTTTTTTGAATTTTGACTTACTTGGTGTATTAGAAGTATTTCTCTGGCAAATCTTGTTTTTTGTCTTTCATGTATTATTTTCCTTATATTTTGAAATTTTTGAAATTTGTGTCCTACTGATATCCTGGGTGATTTTCAGTTATTCAGCCTTTTCTACTCTAGGTATCTTTACCTTCACCCTTAATCTTGTAGAACTGTCTTTAGAATATTTCATAGTCTGGACAGGACAGTCATCATGCATTCCACCTCTGACCATTGTGTTATTTGCGCTCTGACTTTACCATGATTTTTATTTTTTTTATTTATTTTTATTTATTTATTTTTTTTGAGACAGAGTCTCACGCTGCCGCCCAGGCTGGAGTGCAGTGGCCAGATCTCAGCTCACTGCAAGCTCCGCCTCCCGGGTTTACGCCATTCTCCTGCCTCAGCCTCCCGAGTAGCTGGGACCACAGGCGCCCGCCACCTCGCCCGGCTAGTTTTTTGTATTTTTTTGGTAGAGACGGGGTTTCACCGTGTTAGCCAGGATGGTCTCGATCTCCTGACCTTGTGATCCGCCCGTCTCGGCCTCCCAAAGTGCTGGGATTACAGGCTTGAGCCACCGCGCCCGGCTACCATGATTTTTAAATCCTTAACTATATCATTTTTCTCTTTAGCTCTTTTACCTATGGTTGCTTTTATTTTATTTCTGTTTCCCTAGCTCCAGCTTAGACTCCATAATTGATCACCCTTATCTAGTACCCTTAATTTTCTTGCTGCCCACTGCTTACCACTTCCTCACCAGTCATTTTACTAAATTTACCTGAAAAGCTCTAGCCCTAGTTCATTATGTCTGCCTCTTTCTAGTTAACTCTTGGATAAAAACTATAGAATCATGTGAATACTATTACGTATTCATAGTTTCCTGTCCAAACATTGCAGAGAACCTTTTTCCATAACCCTTGGCCACCCCCTGCTTCCATTGTCCTCAGTGGATATTCTGAACTTTTACCGTATCTCAGCCCATTCTTCTTTATTTCATTAAAGCACTTCAGGCTCTGCTTCATGGAAAATATGGAGGCTGTCAGGTGACAATTCCCTTAACACTTTCCTTTCTGTAAATGTGTGTTTTTTTTTGTTTTTTTTTTTTTTGTGAGACGGAGGCTCTGCTTATAAGTGACTAAAATTTGAAGAAAAGAATAGATTATTGATTGGAAGGATGCTGGATAACTAGCAGAATTGAAGGAAATAGTGAACAACCGAGTGTCAGGAAGTGAAGAGCTAGGGTAGCTTGGAGGCCGTCTCAGACTGGAAACTCTAAAGACATTCTTACTTGATTTTCTACCCCTCTCTGTCTCAGGTTTATTCTTCTGAAAAACCACTTTTTTTCTGTATGTCAGAGAATACTCTGTATTGTCCTGACTAATCAAATAATTGCCCATGAGTCCTGACTGATCAAATAATTGCCAATTCATACCTGGGTTGTGTAAGATCTTGGCAGTTCATTCAGACCAAATGGTTAGAGTATGATGGGAGCTGTTCTCCCCAAGAGAGGACTGCATTTTTTAGAAGAAAAGTGAGGACAGCTCTTCTGGACAGTAGAGAAATCACTTGGACAGTATTCCTCTCATAAATGCTTAATCCCATTGCCTGATTTACAATTTAGTCTCTTGCCACCTTTATCTTTCCCTGTGACTTTACAGCCAAACTTGTTAAGGGTAGTTTATCTCCATAGTCTGCCTTCTTGTTCGTTTGTCAGCTGTCTATCTGTTTTCCATTTTGACGTTTCTCTGAAGCAGCTATCACAAACATATTCAAGAGACCTTTTTTGTTATAATTGGTATCTTGGAAAAATTTGGCATTAACTATTCTTTCTTGAAACTTTTATTTTTGCTTCCATGACAGCACTCTCTGCTATCATTTTTTCCCTCTAGTTTCTCAAATATTTTCATTTTCCTTTGAGTTTTTATTATAATTCTAGTCCTTTGGATGTTTGTATACCCAGACTTTCTGTCCTTATTTATGGTTATTCTCTCAGTGACTTCATTTAAATCCATGGCTTCAAATATTGCCAAAGATTAATGACCCAAATCTGTAGACCCAGGTCAGTCTCTTCTGAGCTTTTGATTTGTATCATCCATGTGCCTAATAAACGTTGTCACTTGTATTTTTTTATAGACACTGTATGGTTGTCTGATAGGTACTCTATAAACTTGATTCTGACTCTATATAATATTTTTGAACGTACCCATCATCTGACCATCCAAGCTAGAAACCTGAAAATTGTGCAAAGTTCTTACTTGTTTTTTCATTCTACTTCCATATATATTTATGCATCATGTCAGAAAGATTATATCTTCTTATTTTTCTCACATTTATTCTTTCTCCATTTTTACTTCTTGCTGTGTTAGTGTCCTGATCAAGTCTTTTTAGCATTCACCTAAAAATTTTTTGTTCTTCTGCCAGCAGTATTTAAAGTTTCTTTTAAGCGTCCTTCATTACCCTCTTAAATACTTTAATTTATCACAAAGCCATTCACAACTCATTATCTTTGTATCATAATCTAGTCCTTTTCTTCTTTTCCAGTCTCATCTTAGATCCTAGGTTAAGTTCCTTGTTTAGATATAGTGAAAGATTGAAAATCACAGGACTAGAGGAGTGCTGTGAGATCTTAGATCCTAGAAGGAGAATTAATGTGTTCATCAATCTCTAGTTAACAACCCCAGGTTTAAACTTAGTATATCTGTGTGCTAAGATTGAGTTCTACTCATTCTTTACTGCTCCTTGGAAATTACAAAATGTATGTGTGTGTATTGTGTTTGTGTGTATATGTGTGTATAAATTTAAAGATATGTGTGTGTATAAATTTAAAAAATGTGTGGTTCTGTGTGTATGGAAATTTAAAGATGTATGTGTGCGTACATAATCCTAAAAGCGTTTTAAGACTTCTTGGGTTTTGAGATAATTGGCTCTTAATCAGTGTTAACCATACTATATGCTTTTTAATTTAAATTTCGTTTGTAATTGGTATAGCTCTCTTAGAACTGGAACTAGTCTGTAGAGAAGAAAGATACTGAGACAAAGGGAGAGCATGTTTTAATAGGATTATGGGTTTTTCTAAAATTGATACGATTTTGAGTCTGGCAAATGTTAACAATATGTGGATTTTAATATTTGTTTTCTCTTACAGGTATCTTCAGGAAGTAGGTTATACAGATACAATATTAGATGTACGGTCTCAGCGGGTAAGGTCATTACTTGGACTATCTAATTCAGAACCAAATGGATCAGTAGAAACAAAGAATTTAGAACAGATCCTGAATGGAGGTGAATCTCCTAAGCAAAAGGGACAAGAAATAAAAAGGTATGATTTATACTTAACATAGTTTATATAATGGATATTATGGATATTATTACTGTTAATCTGTTTAGCTCCTTGTTACTGCCATTAACATTTTTTTTCTTCTTTTTTTTTTTTTGATACGGAGTCTTGCTCTCGTCGCCTGGTCTGAAGTGCAATGGCGCGATCTCGGCTCACTGCAACCTCTGCCTCCCAGGCTCAAGCAATTCTCCTGCCTCAGCCTCCTGAGTAGCTGGGATTACAGGCACCCACCACCACTCCTGGCTAATTTTTTGTATTTTTAGTTGAGACGGCATTTCACCGCATTGGCCAGGCTGGTTGCAAACTCCTGACCTCAGGTGGTCCACCTGCCTCGGCCTCCCAAAGTGCTGGGATTACAGGTGTGAGCCACTGCACCCGGCTGCTATTAACCATTTTTAAAACAAACCGAGTTCAGAGTTAAAGACCTAGCCATCTCCCACCCCACTCCATGGTACCATGGGCAAATAAATTTTCTAAATTTTCTATTTAATGGCTTTTAAATTTTATCTATGTTAAGTTGGTGTGTGTTTGTTTTTTGAGTCAGGGTCTGGCTTCATTGCCCAGGCTGGAGTGCACTGGTGTGCTGCTGGCTCATTGCAGCCTCTGACTCCCATGCTCAAGTGATCCTCCCACCTCAGCCTCCTGAGTTGCTCAGATTCCAGGCATGCACCACTATGCCCAGCTAATTTTTAAAAATTTTTTGTGGAGACGGGTTCTTGCTCTGTTGCCCAGGCTGGTCTCAAACTCCTGGCCTTAAGCAATGCGCCCACCTCAGCCTCCAAAAGTGCTGGGATTATAGGCATGAGCCACTGTGCCCAACCTGTTAAATTTTGATAACAGGAGAATGACTGTAGTTCGAAATAGGTGCAGAATCAGATTTGAGGCTGATTTCATGTAGTTCAGAGCTATTTTAACATCCTTATTTTAAAATTTTCGCTAGAAAAATTTATTTTTCTATATTAATTATAATGCTACTCTCACTAGAATAAGCAATGGTTATTTAGACACTAGTGTGAAAGAAACAAGGCTTTTCTTTGTGTTTGGATTCAGAAAGCTACCAGATAAAAACATTTATTGAAATATAATTTACATATCATAAAATTTACCCATTAAAAAATACAATTTAATAGTTTTTAGAATACTTACAGAATTGTTCAGCTATCACTACAATTGAAGTTTAGAACATTTTCATCACCCCTAAAAGAAACCCCATACCCATTAGGTGGCTACTCTCCATTTCCCCCTATCTCCCAACCCCAGGCTACCACTAATCTACTCTCTGTCTCTGTAGATTTGTATATTCTGGATATTTCATATAAGTGGTCTTCTGTGAGTGGCTTCTTTCACTTAGCATATTTTCAAAGTTTATACATGTTATAGCATGCATCAGTGCTTCATTCCTTTTTATTTCCAAGTAATATTCCCTTATGGATATACTACATTTGGTTTGTGTTTCTTTTTTATTTCATTATTATTATTATTTTTGAGACAGGTCTTACTCAGTTCTCCAGGCTGGAGTACAGTGATGTGATCACGGCTCACTGAAGCCTTGCTCCCTGGGCTCAGGTGATCCTCCCACCTCAGCCTCCCGAGTAGCTGGGACCACAGGTTCACAACACCATGCCTGGCTAATTTTTGTAGAGACGGGGTTTTGCCATGTTGCCCAGGTCTTGAACTCCTGGGCTCGAGCAGTCTGCCCTCATTGGCCTTCCAAAGTGCTGGGATTACAGGCCTCAGCCACCACACCCGGCCTTCATTATGTGTTTCTTATACAGGTGAAGGGTATGTGGGTTGGTTCCAAGTTTTGGACTAATGAAGAAGATTGAGGACCTGCCAAACTCTTTTCCAAGGTAGTTGCACTATTTTACCTTCCCACCAGCAGTACTAAAAGGATTCTGATTTCTCCACATCCTCATCAACACTTGTTACTGTCTAACAGATACGCTTTTGATTAATATAGACTTGATAAATACAAGGAGTTAAGCATTTTTACCATGAGACGTTACCCTGAGTAACATAGGTTAGAAAGACAAAGAAAATGAGAAAAAAAACAGATGAGTTCATTGAGGTCATTTAGAGCTTAATAAATAAATAATGTGTATAGTTTATAAACATTATTTCATGCCCTAGATGTATTTTATGATATTGTGCAGTTATCTAAAATATATTCTGGTCAACTGGGCGCAGTAGCTCTTGTCTATAATCCCAGCACTTTGGAAGGCTGAGGCAGGTGAATCACTTGAGGTCAGGAGTTTGAGACTAGCCTGTTCACCAACATGGTGAAACCCCATCTCTACTAAAAATACAAAAATTAGCTGGGCGCATGCTTGTAATCCCAGCTACTTGGGAGACTGAGGTGGGAGGATCGCTTTAACCAGGAGGCGAAGGTTGCAGTGAGCTGAGATCATGCCATTGCACTCCGGCCTGGGTGACAGAGCGAGACTCCATCTCAAAAAAAAAAAAAAAAAAAAAATGTGTGTGTATATATAAATATATCTATATATACATATAACACATATATGTGTGTATATATAGATACATATACACACACATGTGTATGTGTATTTTTTTTCTGTAAGGTTAAAAATTCAGCCTTTGATTTAGAGTTTTTATTTCTGAGAAATGACTATTAAAGTCAGTTTGACATCAAATAGAGCCCTTATTTTCTATACTGTGATTTCAGAAATAGAGTGCTTTGTAGCATAAGAGAAAAAGCAGAAATATTATCAAGTATTTTTAGCCAAACTGGTCACCCACGTAGTTCATAGAATTTATAAATATTTTACAGCAGTAGAGGTTTGCTATACCACCAGTGACTCTGAATCTGAATCAAAGATCCTTTCGTTTTTTTCCCCCTCACTCTTAGTATCATCTTACAAAGATCCTTGATAAGCTGTATCTTCTCCTTGTAAAGCTTCTTGCTTTTGCAAAATTAAGATTATGATATTTTTTTGGAGTTTGTGTGCGTGCGTGTATGTTAAACACATAACATGAGATCTGCCCTCTCAACAAACTTTAAAGTGTGCAATTTCGTTAACAGAGGTACAATGTTGTACAGCAGCTCTCTGGAACTTTTTCATCTGGTATGACTGGAAACCATAACTTTTGAACAGCAGCTCCCCATTTCCTCCTCCCTCCGACCCTTGGCAACCACTATTCTACTTTGTGTTTCTGGGTTTGACTGCTTTAAGTACCTCATGATTGGACTCATGCAATGCTTGTCCCTCTGTGATTAGCTTATTTTACTTAGCATAATGTCCTCACGGTTCATTCATGTTGTCACATATGACAGGATTTCCTTCTTTTCGTAACTAACGATATTCCAGTGTACGGATATACTACATTTTCTTTATTTCTTTACCTGTTGATGGACATTTAGGTAATAGTTGTTTGTTTATTTGCTTAGTGTTGTTTTGAATGGTGTCTTGCCCTGTTGCCCAGGCTGGAGTGCAGTGGCATAATCAACAGCTTACTGCAGCCACAACTTCCCAGGCTCAAGCAGTCCTCGCACTTCATCCTCCAGAGTAGCTGGGACTACAGCCACGCGCCACCACACCTGGCTGGTTTTTTAAGTTTTTGTAGAGATGGGACCTCATTATGTTCCCCAGGCTGATCTTGAACTCCTGGACTCAAGCAACCCTCCTGCCTCAAGCAGCCCTCCTTCCTCGGCCTCCTAAAGTGCTAGGATTACAGGCATGAGCCACTGTGCCTGGCTGGAAATAGTTGTTTTAATCAAGGCTTTCTTCTTAACGAGTACACTGACATTTTCTGATTCTGCCCTAATGTAGGTGTGTGTGGTTGAGCCATTATTAGGGCCATTTGAAAACCCCTAGGAATAAGAAAATGATATAACATGTGGATCAAGATTTCAGCAAAATATGTTTATTACATTCTTATTCATTAATAGGAGAAAATTAGAAGCAGTCTTAATGTCCATAAGTAGAGGATGGTAAATTTTAGATTCGTATTTTAGAGGCAGTATGCCTAATGATTAAGAATATGAATTCTGAAGACAGACTGGATTTGAATCCTAACTTAACCACTGGTTACTAGCCGTAACTTTGGACAGGGAACTTTACTTTCCTTATTTGTAAAATGAGTATCATAGGATTGATATGAGGAAGGAATGAATTAATGTAAAGCATTTAGAACAATGCCTGGCACACAGTAAGTGTTACATAATTGTTAACTATTAGGAAATATTGTGTATCTAGTTGAAGTGTGACTCCCACCAAGACTAGTGTTTATTAGATGCTACCGAGTGAGTGACACTATTGTATTTCTTGATTTATGGTAGGGATGTTGTGGTTGTATAGAGCATCATAGCACAAAGCATCTACTTTATGAGTATTCATTGGGAAAGTTCTCTTAGATCTTAAAACTGGGAAAAGTTGTGCTGTTTCTTAGTAACTGGTCTTATTTACCTTTGAACCTCCAGTTGTTGCTCCCCTCCCACCTCTTTTTTTAACCCTGTTTGGAATCTCAGGGCCAAATTTGTGGGCCTCCTCTAGAAAATGCATTGACGGCCGGGCGCGGTGGCTCAAGCCTGTAATCCCAGCACTTTGGGAGGCCGAGACGGGCGGATCACGAGGTCAGGAGATCGAGACCATCCTGGCTAACACAGTGAAACCCCGTCTCTACTAAAAAATACAAAAAACTAGCCGGGCGAGGTGGCGGGCGCCTGTAGTCCCAGTTACTCGGGAGGCTGAGGCAGGAGAATGGCGTAAACCCAGGAGGCGGAGCTTGCAGTGAGCTGAGATCCGGCCACTGCGCTCCAGCCTGGGTGACAGAGTGAGACTCCGTCTCAAAAAAAAAAAAAGAAAATGCATTGACACATTTAGTCTTTTACTTAGCAACCTTACCTTTGGCTTCATTTTATTTACCCTTTCATCGGGATATATTTATTTTTAAGATTCTGTTGTCTTTTTAGAATGAGAGAGGGTAGTAAATAAACAGTTGGCAAAGAGAAAAATTATCCACAGATGGAGACTTCCATTTTAAATATGGTAGGTTAAAGTCACATTTTACTTGTGTGCCTTTCAGAAATTTTGCTAAAAGGACAGTGAAGGGCTTAAGATGCATTAACACAAAAGAACAACAACAAAAAAACAATGACATACAGAAAGAATTAGAGAGTGTACTGTCTGTGAGATAGAGAGAATTTAACAATTTCGAATCCAGAAAGAAAATGGAGGAATGGCAACTGACTGAGTGACCCTGAGAAAGCTTATTAAACATAAGTGCATTTGAGAGTGATAGTATGAAGAAAAGGAACAAGCCAATTCAAGTCACAGAATTCCAGTAAAGCCACAAAGGCTAAGGAATTATATGTATATGGTGAGGTTTAAATAGGGGTATGAATAGAGAATTGGTTTAAAGTTTATTTAAGAAGCACAGGCTGGGCATGGTGGCTCATGCCTGTAATCCCAGTACTTTGGGAGGCTTAGGTGGGCAGATCACTTGAGATCAGGAGTTTGAGACCAGTCCAGCCAACACGGTGAAACTCCATCTCTACTAAAAGCACAAAAATTAGCCAGGCATGGTGGCAGGCGCCTGTAATCCCAGGTACTAGGGAGGCTGAGGCATGAGAATTGCTTGAACCTGGTAGGCAGAGGTTGCAGTGAGCCAAGATTGTGCCACTGTCCACCAGCCTGGGCGACAAAGGGAGACTCCATCTTAGGGGGGATAAAAGTTTAAGAAACACAATGTGAAATCCTCTCTTTCATTTTGTGAAACTGGTTTAATACCACCCCTCCCCTACCGCAAAAAATGGTAGTGTGTTTTCCACCAGTGATTTCTGGTTTTTTTTTTTGGAGACAGAGTCTCGCTTTGTTGCCCAGGCTGGAGTGCAGTGGCCAGATCTCAGCTCACTGCAAGCTCTGCCTCCCAGGTTTACGCCATTCTCCTGCCTCAGCCTCCTGAGTAGCTGGGACTACAGACGCTCGCCACCTCTCCTGGCTAGTTTTTTGTATTTTTTAGTAGAGACAGGGTTTCACCGTGTTAGCCAGGATGGTCTCGATCTCCTGACCTCGTGATCCGCCCGTCTCGGCCTCCCAAAGTGCTGGGATTACAGGCTTGAGCCACCGTGCCCGGCTCTGTTTTCTTAAGAAATAAAACAACTGAAAGATGGGGTTATTGTATTAAATGAAAACAGCAGAGTTGTGTGAAATGCTCCAGCAGAGCATTGAGATCTCCTGTGTTCTCCTACTGTTTGACTTCCAGTATGTTGGCACACATGTGTCGAATCACATTAATAGGAAAGGCCTAATGGTACTGAAAATTGGGATATGTCAGTGAAATGGCTGGGCCTGTGTCCTATCATGCAGAAGTTAAATCAGCAGCTTGACAAGACATAGCCATATTCTCAGTCCTTCTGGGCTGCTTTAACAAATACCATAGACTGAGTAGCGTATAAACAATAGAAATTTATTTCTCACAGCTCAGGAGGTTGGGAAGTCTAAGATCAATGTGTCAGCATGGTTGGGTTCTGGTGAAGACCCTTTTCTGGGTTGCAGACTGCTGACTTCCCACTGGGTTTTCACGTGGTGGAGAAGGCAGGCTCCTTTGGGCCTCTTATTTTTATAAGAGTACTAATCGTATTCATGAGAACTCTGTCCTCATGACCTAGCCACCTCCCAAAGGCCCACCTGTCAATACCATCATATTGGGGATTAGGTTTCAAAATAGGAATTTTGCTGAGGGACACAAACATTCAGACCATGGCAGATTTCAGAGAAGAATAGTGGTAACATCCTTGGAAAACCAGGCAATTAAAAAAAACCAGACTAGGCAGTTATTTCAGGAAAACTATATATAAAAGAAAGGAAGTAGAGTCATTGTAATGTGATTTAAATGGAAATATTAATATGGACTTACAATGTAACCATGGAATATTAATATAACAAAAAGTAAACTGATGTAACTATATTACTGTTATGGGTGGAAGTATAGATGTGGGATGGAGATTGTGAGGGAACTACATTTTTATCAAGAAATAGCAATCTAAGCATGTTATTTAGAACAAATAGGGTAAATAACAAAGGAAGCTTCTTTAAAAATAAGTTTAAAATGGTTTTTCCTAGTGTGTGGGAATCAAAGATAGAGAAGAATAGGGCAGGAGACTCTGTTGTTACTCATTGTATGCCTTGTCAATTTATTTAGAACAATTTGGCTTTTTTCTCCTAAGTATTTCCTAGCAAGCAGAACTTCATTTTAGCAACTGCAACAACAGCAACAGCAACAAAAGATTTACGATACTCATGATCCCCAAATTATTCTTAGCTAACTTCAGTAGAGCCCTAAAAGTTGTCTGACAAATCTTTTCTTTTTCTTCACTGGCTGATTCCTTACTTCATTCTTCAACTCAGCAATTCTAATCTTTTTCTACTCTTTATAAACTCCACTCCAGACTGTGTTCCTTAATTTTAGTCATTCTTACAAGTTTGTGACACTTCCTCATTTTTGTTTTGTTTTTTAGAGACAATTCTCCACTGATCTCTCATGTTTCTAAACATCCTGTGAGCAGAGACACATATTGCCCTTTTATTCTGGACTATCTATTTAAGGATATTTATGTAACAACCAACATTGTAAGATAGAGACAGTCTTCTGGGAAGTCATGCTTACTGTTCAATATAAATGATTCAAGTTCCCTAAGCTCAGAGTTCCTCCGCTATGATTCAAACGAACTGTAAGTGTAACATCTACCCGATTACCTCCTTGCCACCCTTGTGGGACCTGGGCAAAGGAAATTCAGCAAACATGGTCCTATTACTTCCTGTGCTCCTGAAGAGAATTCTTGTCTCTGTCTCAATTTTATGACTTATTTCAGGATCCATGAAACAGTAATAGGCTAGGTTGTTAGCATGAAGGCCGGGAAAAACCTGAGACCTTTCACAGTCCATGATCCTTTAATTTTCATTTCCCTAAAGACTAATGATGTTGAGCATCTATTCATATGCTTATTTGCATTCCACCTATCATTATGATGCAATATCTATTTGAAATATTTCCCCATTTTTTATTGTTTTGTTACTGTTATGGTTTAAGTGTTCTTTATAACTTAAACACAAGTTTTTCATGAAATATAACTTGCAAATATTTTTTCACAATTTATAGGCTTTTCTTTACATTCTCTTGATGTCTTTCAAAGAGCAAATGTTAATAATTTTGGTGAAATCTGATTGACGAATTCTTGCTTTTATGCGCTGTGTTCCATTTGACTTTTAAAGCCATGCACATATGTTGCTGTGATTAAATACAGTTTTTAAAACCTGGAAACAGGAGGCACTCTCACTTTAGAGACAGAAATTTCTATCCAAGGAGCAGGAATACTTAATTTTTCAAAGTTCAAAACAAATATATCTTAAAATTCTTTTAAATTATTGTATCATTGATATGCTACTTTTATCAAATGCATTCATTGCCTTTCATTTAATATCCAAATATTAAGTTATATTGTAAGTTTTGAGCTGAAAGTACATTTTGTTCTCGTAGATTTGTGGTTGTTTTTACTAATTTGCATTTGAAAAAACCATCTCCTACATTCATTCATTATACAGTTCCTTTAAACTATGTGCTGGATTGGGTGGGATATAGTACAGCCTATTAACACTCTTTGTTAATGCTGTTTTAAAAATATAGTCAGCCCTTTCTGTGTAGGTTCTGCACCTATGGATTCAAAATACCACATTGAAAAAAATGACAATTAAAAATTAAAATAATGCAAATTTAAAAATACTGTATGACACCTATTTATGTAGTATTTATATTGTATTAGGTATTATAAATAGTCTGGAGATGATTTAAAGTATACTATAGGGAGAATGTGCTTAGGGACTTGAGCATGATAGGGAGGTGTGTATCCTAGAACCAATGCCTCATGGAAACCAAGAGACAAGTATAATCTGAATTGTGTTATATATTTAATTTGGACTAATGGAGTGAACCAATCAGAGAGGGGGGCAAAAACCCTCCCTGAGTTTTATATTATTTTTCTTTTTGTTACCATGTACTCTTAGTAAAGACATTTGAGATAATCTAATTCAGCCCCCACAATTTACAGGTAAAGAAATTGAGGCCAAAAGATATAAATGGTTTGGCCAAATTCAAGCAGCTACTTAGTGGCAGAGCAGAGACTTTTCATGGTGAAAGTCTTTGTTCGGCTGAATTTTCTACTGTTTTGTTGCTGCCTTTATTGTTAAACATTTAAACAACTATATGAAAACCTTTTTTTGTGTGTGCATAGAGAAACTCAAATTAGTTAAAAGATTTAGTTAAGTGGATAAAATAGATTGTCCCTATGACCTGTTAAATGAGTGATTCTACAAGACTTAAAAGTATTTATTTAATAGATTTTGAGTTATTTTTTCTAGCTAAGACAGTCTGTGAAATGGATTGGGATGTTTTATATCTGATGTACTATAAATTTAAATCTGAGCTGCTTGATAAATTATTTTTAAGTTTTTTTTGTTTTCATTTTGAGACAGGGTCTTGCTCTGTCACCCAGGCTGGAATGCAGTGTATGGTCAATAGCTCACTGCAGCCTCAACCTCCTGGGCTCAAAGAATCCTCCTATCCCAGCCCGCTGAGTAGCTGAGACTGTAGGCACATGACACCATACCCAGCTAATTTTTTTTTTTGAAGGTGGGTTTCACTATGTTGCCCAGGATGGTCTTGAACTCTAGGCTCAAGCGGTCTCCTCCCATTCACCTCCCAAAGTGCTGGGATTACAGTTACGAAGCACTGTCCCTGGCCCCACCTGATAAACTTTGGTATTTGCTGTTTTAGTCCTCAAACATTTAGACCAAACTGTAAGAGGTTGTAGTTATAAGAAATACTAAGTTTCAGTTGCTCATTTATGATGGCTTTATTTTCAGAACTAATAATATGTGTTTGAGTGTCTAATACTGTAGGATTTTAATTTGTTGCAGTAATTACCTAAAATATTTTGGACAATGAACTTTGGAGAAAGTCAGCAGAGAATAATTACTTTTATTTCAGTTGTAGAACATAAATCTTTCAAACTTTTTTTCTTGAATAAAGTCCTCAGACAGTAGGTAGTCATTCAAATCTCTTTAGTTTTAAGAATTGATTTAAAATGGGAACCAGAAAGAAGTATTAGAACCAACCATTGGAATAGTTGGATTCATCTTTTTTCCTTCACACAGGTCCTCTGGTGATGTTCTGGAGACATTCAATTTCTTAGAAAATGCTGATGACAGTGATGAAGAAGAGGAAAATGACATGATTGAAGGCATCCCAGAAGGAAAAGACAAACATCGGATAAATAAACACAAAGTAGGAATTAGCTTTTATATTCTTATTAGCTATATATTCATATAGTTGGAATAGGAATTTTTTTTTACGTGTGTGCTATTACCATTTTTTAAAAAATTATACTTTAAGTTCTAGGGTACCTGTGCACAATGTGCAGGTTTGTTAAATATGTATACATGTGCCATGTTGGTGTGCTGCAACAGGTGGGTAGGTTTAATTGTGGGTATTTGAGATTTTACAGTTATGTAAGAAAAAAATGACGATGTTCCACAAAAGTTTCTGGTCTGCAAAATCAGTTTTCAGTTTTTTTTTTGACACATTCTATATGTATAACGTCTATTTGAGTGAATAGGGATTTTGATCCTTTTTATTTATTTTTTGTTCTGAAAGGTAAAGCACTGTTACAATTATCACAGCTATGAACTTAAATTAGTTACTATGCCATATCTCTATGAGTGAAGGGCTAAGCATGCAGTTTCCCATTTATGAGGTCAATTCAACATAACATATCAGAATGCAAATAAGTGACTGGTTCTTTAGTGGAGGACTAACTGTGAATGTACTGTAATTTAAGAAGTTAACTGTTCTTGATGATTAGCACTTAAACCATTTTTAGTGCCACATTACTTAGATCAATCTTGGCACAGCACTGTTGAACCATTTAGCTAAAGTATAATTTGGGATTTGTGAATTACATGGGAAATCTAAAATTTTGGGTCCAAGTAATTTTAAAATGGGTGTGTAAATGTAGTTATGTGACGATATTAAAGCATCCCTTTTCCATTTAGGATAAAAGTAATTCTTGGTTTATATTCTATTTACAGATAGGTAATGAAGGTTTAGCTGCCGACCTAACTGACGATCCTGATACTGAGGAAGCACTGAAAGAATTTGATTTTTTAGTGACTGCTGAAGATGGTGAAGGAGCTGGAGAAGCACGGAGTTCGGGGGATGGCACAGAATGGGGTAAGATGATAAAGAAATAGGGGGTGGGAGGAAATCTAGCCCTTAATGATGGGTTATTATTAAATATTTTATGTGGAATGTGTGTATCAGTATATGGTGGCAGTTAAACTGAGAGCAAGGGGAAGTGGTATTGAATAATAGCAATGTATTTTGTACCAATTTATTTAAATTTGGTGACTAAACTTTAATATATATGGCTTTTGGTGAATTTTGATTTTTAGAATTTGTCTGGATTTAAAGTTGAAACATTTAATTGATTTGGAAATCCAATTTCTTTCCTTTTAGTAGATTTTTAAAAATGTATGTATTCAGTTTTGAACATTCCCATTGTTTAATTTGATATTCTAGATTTAGGAAGATTTAACACTCAGTATGTCCATATAGTGTTATCTGACTAATTACTAAGAAAGAATAAAGCTACTCATCCTGAATTATAGCTCTATATTGAGCACAATTTAATGAAGATACTACACTTTATTACCTATAATATTCAGTGTGCAAAATGTTAGGGCCTAAACTTTGGAAGTGGTACATTGTGCTAATAATGATTCAGCCATAACTAAGAGAAAACCATTCTCTATCTGTACATGGTTAAAAACCCCATTAGGAGGTAAAATAAGTGTAAAAAATACTTTAAATGAATAGCTGGCGTCCTTAATGTTTTTCCTAGTAAATATGTTCATGCATTCCTCATTTAATATCGGCATGTTGTCTGGTAGGTAGAACAAAGTGTGTTTACTGAGCTTTATTGGAGAAGGTTATTATTTATTTTATTATTATTATTTTTTTTGAGATGGAGTCTCACTCTGTCGCCAGGCTGCAGTGCAGTGGTGCAATCTTGGCTCACTGCAACTTCGCCTCCCAGGTTCAAGTGATTCTCCTACCTTGGCATCCCGAGTAGCTGGGACTACAGGTGTACACCACCACACCCAGCCAATTTTTGTATTTTTAGTAGAGGCGAGGTTTTACCATGTTGGCCAGGATGGTCTCGATCTCTTGACCTCGCGATCCACTGGCCTTGGCCTCCCAGGGTGCTGGGATTAGAGGCATGAGCCACCGTGCCCAACCTGGAGAAGGTTATTTTAATGCATCAAAGTTTTGCTTAATTACAAGCAAGAAGAATAATCACTAGATCTTTTTTTAAAACTACTTTGATAGCAAACACTTGGCTTTTTAAAAGATGCCTCATTTATGTGTTTAAACCAAATATTGCTAATAGCAAGAGAGAAAAAACCTAATATATAGTACATTTATTATCTTGATATAAAAAAATGAATCAGGTACTTAAAAGATTTGAATTTTGCCACCAGTTTTCTTATTATAGTTCTTAAGCATTATTTTCAGACCTTCACTTCTTTCTTCTTCTAAATGGAAATAGAAGAGACACATTAATTCAAACATGAGAAAACACAATTACCTTCTAGACTACATTTTTGTACTTATTTGAAAATGATTGTGTTTTAGAAGAGTATCTTTCTTCAAAATCAGCATTGCTCAGGAGAAACAGTAAAAATATTTAACTTTTCTTTTAGCTTCTCTGTGCAGACAATGTTGGAAATACCTTTTTCCAGTAATTTCAAAAGTATTGCTTTTTTCCTGATTGTTTTGTAATTATATAAATATATAATTACTTTGTAATACAAGTGTGTTTTAGAAAACTTAGAACCTACAAATACATGTGAAGATGAATATTTTTTATAAGCATGTGTATATATATTTATTTATTTAGTAAAATAAGGAGTTTGCTCAATGTTGATTTGTAATGCACACTTTTCACTTAATACATGGTTCTTCTGCATCCCCCCTTTTGTTTTTTTAAACAGGATCTCGCTTTGTTGCCCAGGCTGGGGTGCCATGGTGCAATCTTGGCTCACTGTGACCTTCACCTCCCAGGCTCAAGGGGTCCTCCCACCTCAGCCTCTTGAATAATGGAGACCACAGGCGGGTGACCACACCTGGCTAATTTTTGCCTTTTTTTTTTTTTTTTTTTTTTTTGTAGAGACTGAGTTTGGCCATGTTGCTCAGGCTAGTCTTGAACTCCTGGACTCAAGCAATCTGCCTGCCTTGGCCTCCTAAACTACTGGGATTACAGGCATGAGCCACCATGCCCAATCAGCATCATTTTTAATAGCTGGAAAACATTCTGTCAATAATGTGCCATGATTTTATTTAACCAGAGCCCTATGATGCACATTTAGATTATTTTCATTAAAAAGAAAATGATCAAAATATTTATCGAGTATCTTTTTAGCTAAATCTTGACACATACTTACTCCTGTTTCCTTAGCCTAAAGTTGCTAGAAATTTAGTCAAAAGGATAAAGAAAAAATTCAGGAATGTAATTGGTATGGAATGGCATTATTTCTTTGATAATAGTTCCCATATTATGTACAACTGATTGGTCCTTCTGTCTGAAGACTTTTGATTGTAGCGCAGAGTTTTAAGACAACTCTCAATACTTTGCTTTTTACTATCATTATTTGACAGTGCCGGTGTCTCCTGTGTTAAGTGGAAATAATTGGAAAGGTCTCTTACTTCCAGACAAGACGGAAATATTATCTTTAAAACATTTTAAGTTCTTGATGAAGGAAAATAACTCATTTAAGTATAAGATGGTTCAAATAGTTTTTTTTCTGTGAGAAATGAAAACTGTCAAGTGATTTATGCAGTGTTTCCAGAGTTCTTCATCTTTACTCAACAAGATGTCATAGTCATTTTTTCCAAAGCAAAGACGATGAATATGCAAACACTCTTTATATTTATGGAATTCGTTTTCTAAAAATTTGAATATATTTATAAATAGGAAAGTGGTAGCTTTCAGATTTTTTTTTTTTTTTTTGAGACAGTGTCTCACTCTGTTACCCAGGCTGGAGTGCAATGTAACGATCTCGACTCACTGCAACCTCCGCCTCCCGGATTCAAGTGATTCTCCTGCCTCGGCCTCCAGAGTAGCTGGGATTATAGGCGTGTGCCACAATGCCCGGCCAGTTTTTCTATTTTTAATAGAGACAGGGTTTCACCATGTTGGCCAAGCTGGTCTTGAACTCCTGACCTCAGGTGATCCACCCGCACGGCCTCCCAAAGTTCTGGGATTACAGGTGTGAGCCACGATGCCCGGCCCAGATTTGAATTATTGAGTAAAAGAGCACTGATTTTTTAAAAATGTAAGTCTTGTCTTAATGAAACATACTCTGTAGTCCTTACATTAGAGAATCTAGTTTTTATTTTGTATATTAGCAATCGACAATTTGTTATCTCTGACTTTGAATTTTTTTTTTATCTTATGAAACCACTGCCTTTTGGCAAGCTTTCTAACTCTCTTTTCAGTGTCATCTGTGTTAGATAGTCTGAGTTTAATATTAGTGATTTTTAGTTCTTCTAATTATCAAAAACAATAGTTGGCATTTCTATTTTGCTTTTTCTTTCATGGAGACTAGGCATTTTAAGACTGTTCATTTATTGTCTCCTATCTTTGAAACTGATCTGTAGAGATTTATAGAACTACAAAATACAATTAGCACCTGAATGTTTGTACTTAAGTATAATGGATAAAGTATAAGTATATGCATAAAGTTAGTTACAAATTTATGCGACAGTTAATAGATGTGTATAATTCCTCTGCTTTGGTAATCAGAATTGCCATAGTAGAATTTCATGTTTTTGTGGGTTTGAGCTGTCAGGAGTCAACTTTCTTATGCATATTTGTGTTTTCTTTTAGACATAAAAGTTACCGTAAATGATTCAACCTCATTTCTTGGTATTTTTTCCCCCTAGATTTTTTAAAAACAGGATTAATATGTAGAAGATTATGCTGCCTCTTCCCTTTTGCTCTTATCTGTTTCTTATAAGCAATATCAAACAGCTGTTACTTACCAGGCAAGTTTCAGGATGTTGTTTGTGCACATATGCATTCACCAACCTGTTCTTTGCACTGCCTAAATTTACTTTTGTTTTCTAGATTTGAGATTATCTTGCAAGTAATATTTTTTCCTTAAGTTTATCCTTTTTTTTATTCTCTATGCATTTTCACTCCACTCTCTTTGTCAGCATTAGAGCTGTTCACAGTTTTATTCTCTCTACACAGGTCTTTTAGAAAACTGTTTGGCTCTTATTAAATTTTTCTCTTCTATCTGATTTCCTATATAACCTTTATACAACTTAAGTTTTTTTGGTCTCTGTGAGGTTTAAAAAATATTTGCTCGTAATGTATCAATTTGTCTTGCTTTAAGTAGTTGAAATTAAGAATTGTTAACTTCATTAAGATGAGTGCAAATGATTAATTGTTGAGATCCCGTTTTTCTTAGTATATTCAATAAGTTTACAGAAGGATTCCTGATGCAGTGTAGTTTTCAGGAAACTTCATGATTTGAGTGCATGTGAATTGAGTAAAGTGAATTTTCTCTTTATAACTGTATTACAAACAGCATTACAATTTGTGGATTTGACAGATAATCTTAGGTGTAAGTTTTAGTCATGAGTAACTTAGTTTCAGGTAATTCAAGTTAGCAAATTAATTTAAAGCTTAGGATTTAGCTTTTCACATACTGACCACCTGTGATCATAGGTGGTCTAACCATCAGGGAAAAAGTTACGACAATTGTAGCAGGAAAAACTCAAGGTACAGTAAATATTTGCATTTCTGTGTGCCATTCAAATATGAGAATTTCTTAAGTTTGGTACGTATAACAATCTATAAAGGAAGAGAACGGCTTTTTATGTCTACTTTATAGATTAAGTCAGTGAGGCCTAGCGTGGCTCTTAGAAAACTTGTGAGCCAGAATATACTGAATTATCAAAAACTTAACAAGTCAGGATGTTAAACTTCCTTATAACATGGCTGTTTTAAAACCACACAAAGGAAGGAAAAATCCTCAATATTTAAAATAAGTCTCAAAGACTTAATTATTTTTATGCTGCCTCTTTTTAGTGCTGTTTTTCCTCTAGTTGACTATGAGTAAATTTTCTCAGGCACAAGTATTTAGTTAAATATGGATTTATTATTCAGCTAAAATAGCTGATGTAGCTTTAGCAGATGTACAGCAATGTATGTTTTCACTTCTCCATGCTGATCACTACTTTTATCCTGAAAAAAATATCAATTTTAAAAAAATTCTTCAGTGGAATTTGAGTTTTGTTTTTTTGTGTTTTGTTTTGTTTTGTTTTGTTTTTGTTTTTTTGCTAATCTTAGTTGTAGACCAATGGAAGAAGGTAATGAGATGTTGAACTATTTGGGTGGGTGGGGGCAGAGGTGGGACTTTCTGAATGCTTTGTATGGATTATTCAAGACATTGTATTTTTCACCTTATGTGTATTATATTGGACTAGAATGCCTCTCCATTAGTACAGTTAATCCTGTGCATGCAGAATCAGTATGACAGAAGGTGCATGAATATTTTCATCAATGAAACAGCACTTAACTTTCTAGCTTGCACTTTTCCGAGTAGTTCGCATGTATTTCATTCATTTGCTTTTATGATGCTGGCTGAATAATTTTTTATTAACATTTTTATAAAGATGCAGTGATCTATTTTTATTTAGATTTCTAATGTCAGTCTATTGAATGAATGATAACCTTCAAACTTGTGGTTCATGAAAATGAAGCACTATTTAACTGTTGATATTAAATGTTTAGAAACTTATGACATGGGCATTTAGAGTTTGAGTTGTGAATACCAGAATTGAGACTGCACCTTTAAAGTATTTTGAGTATATGCTATTAGTACATTTTTTTATGATTATGTAAAGCTATAACAGTTTACTGCCAACAGCTTGCATTGCCAACTGCTGATTTTTTTTCTTTTAATAATATGCTGCATGTAGATAAAGATGACCTCTCCCCAACTGCTGAGGTTTGGGATGTAGACCAGGGACTAATAAGTAAACTGAAGGAACAGTACAAGAAGGAACGAAAGGGGAAGAAAGGGGTGAAGAGTAAGTGCAGATTCTGACTATTATAATTTTTGTATACCAATAATTAAGGAAAAAATTCTTCAATTCTGTTTTTTTTGTGTAACTTAATTTTTTGTTTCAAAAAGGGGGCAACTAACTTTAAACTTTGTCTGTTGTATAATTGAAATTTGTTTGTATATAATTTAGGATGTGTTACCGATCAAGTAGAAAATCATTTAAAATATATGGGAAGGGTAAAGGAAAGATTTTGAGGATTGTTTTTAAGCTTTAAAAACTTTACCAAATTGTTAGGAATATTGACATTGGAATAAAAAAATAAAAATTTGTTCAGAAGGGAGAAAAGTATAAATTTCTCCATTTTTGATACATAGAGTATAGCTATAAACAACTCATATCCAGGTTACATTTCTTAGTTTGGGAATCCTTACCTACAGTGAGTAGGAAAGCCCTTTCTGTAGTTTCTGCTTTCTGGTCTTAATCCAACCACAAACAACAGCAGCAGCAAGAAGAATCTCTTGGGTAGTTTTTTTTGGCTACTGTGGTGAAGGAGACCAGGAGTGGGAGGTTAGTGGTGGCAGTAGGGTTTGTTTAGTCATTGCTGGGTGTCTTGGTGCCTGGATGTATTTTTCACTGTGTTGTATATTAACCAATTTACTTATTAAAATATAAATCCGCTACAGTACCTCTCTTAAAGTAGCAATTCATTTCCATTTGGTGGTGCAAACTTAAAAGTTGCTACATAAAAGTATCTTCAGATCTATGACTGTTAACTAGAGAGACTTGAAACTTATTTTGGGACTCTTTTCAACTGGCCATTGACCCCTCCTAGTCTAACATGTTGACTATATAAAGGAGAAAATAGTGTGAGAAAAAGGCAAAAATGATACAGACATTCTTTTTGTGTTTCTTTGGTGACAAATACATTAATATATAAAATGGCAGGTGTAATAGAAACATGTGCGAGTTTCTTTCAGTAAAACCTTTTTTGAGTGATTTCATTTACTGTGGAGGCTAATAATTGAAGTTTTGGGGGTTTCGCCTGTTACACAATTTTCTTTTATAACTTTATGATAGCTTTTGTTATTGCATGTGAATTAAAAGACTATATAGTGAACAGCTTATTGTATTTAAAAACATTTGATACTGGGCTAGGGTTGTGTTTAGTTCTAACATCATTTACCTATAATGCAAGCATTTTGAGTATAAAAGTACGTTTGCATGATTGACTATTTTAGAATAGACAAAATGACATTAGAATTTTGGGGTTTAATTTTTTTTTTTTGACGCAGTCTCACTCTGTCGCCCAGGCTGGAGTGCAGCGGCGCAACCTCGGCTCACTGCAACCTCCGCCTCCTGGGTTCAAGCGATTCTCCGGCCTCAGTCTCCTGAGTAGCTGGGACTACAGGCACGTGCCACCATGCCTGGCTAATTTTTTGTATTTTTAGTAGAGACAGGGGTTTACCACATTAGCCAGGATGGTCTCAATCTCCTGACTTCGTCATGATCTGCCTGCCTTGGCCTCCCAAAGTGCTGGGATTACAGGCATGAGCCACTGTGCCCGGCCTAGGGTTTAATTTTTTTTTTTTTTAAGGAAATAAAGTGGTTCATTTTACTAGTGGATTGCTTATTTTATATATAGTATCAGAAACTGGCTTAATCTGCTAAAGATTTTTTTTTTGAAATATTAGATAACGTTGCTTCTAATTTAAGATGGAAGTATCCCATTTTCCTCCTCTGATAGACTATGACTAGACCTGTATCTTTTTGAGGTCTGTAAATAAGATGTAAGTCAAGGTCTTTTTTAGTTGTTGCTTTTAAACTTTTCTTTAAAATATTTTTAATTTAAAAAAGTATGTTTAAGTATGTTTAAGAAATATTAGAAACAGATAAACTAAAGCTGAATTTTTAACCCCTCATACAAATTTTAATTTTTTTAGAACCCGGTTTGGAGTGCAGTAGTGCAAATCATAGCTCACTGTAGCCTTGAACTCTCCTGCCCTCAAGATGTCTTCCCACCTCAGCCTCCTGAGTAGCTGGGACTATAGGCACGTGCCACCACACCTGGCTAATATTTTATTTTTAAAAGTTTTTTGTAGAGATGGGATTTCTCTGTATTGCCCAAGCTGGTCTCGAACTCTTGGCCTGTGGCCATTCTTCCACCTCAGCTTTTCAGAGTGTTGAGATTATAGGCATGAGCCACCATGCTCGGCCTTATGTTTTTTTTTAATTGGACCTTAATACACACAATATTATAATTTGCCTACTACCATCATAGAAAACATCATTTTATGTCAGCAAATAATTCCTTTGTATATGTTTGTGATTTTTTTTTTCTTTCCAAACAACAGAGAGGAACCCAGTATGTGAAATGGATGAAAGTGAACTTCTTTTATTGAATTAGTACCTGGAGACCCCAAATTCATAACTTAAGGCTTACATGTCTCAATAACATCTTACTATCTAGATGGGTATTCTGTTATTCAGCCCATTCCACTTTAATTTTGATTTTATATCTGTTTTTTCAAAAAAATGAATTTTGCTTATATAATCATCAACACAACACATGCTTGTTATTCAGATAATATAAGAAGTATACAGGAACATAAAGAAAAACTATAAAAATCACCTGCAATCCTACCACTCAGAGACTATTTGGCATATATTCATCCATCTTTTCTTAAAAGTCTATATACACAAAACCTCCTTCTTAATATTTTAACTAGAATATTATTGTTGTAATTTAACTCATTATTTCTTAATGTTTCACAGTCATTTAAAATACAATATTTGTGGATTTAACTTAGCTTCCATTAGTTAAACCTGTAGATTTGTTTCTAATTTTTAAACATTTTTTTAAGTATTACTGTCTTTAAGGCTACTAATGTAAGTAGATATAGGGATAAGGTCTCTAGCAAAGTGTCTCAGGAAAGATAATTCAGAAATAAATTATGTTTCTTTTTTATACTTCCTTTATGAAATTTTGTAAATTAAAAAATTTTTGCTCTTGAATACAGAATTCAGTGTGAAAATGTTGGCTCTGAATCCTTGCCATGAAAATAGAGTTTAAGAAAGTAAAAACTTTTTTTTCTGTTTATAGATCGCAAACTTCTAATGATCTTAATTCAAATAACTCATCATATTAATACTAAGATATAATTTTACATGAAAAGGTAATTCATGAATTTCTTAGCATTTCTATTATCTAGTCCATGTTGTTGTTCTGATGTTCTCCTTATGTAGCTTTGTACAAGATAGAATAATTCATTATCTGTAGCCTTTTGATTTCTTTAAATTTTCTTTTTTGCTTATAAATGACACATAATTATAAATATTTATGGGACACAGTGTGACGTTTTAATATATTTAAACATTGAATAATGAAAATCAGAGTAGTTAGCATATTCATCATTTCTTTGTGGTTATAGCACCCATACCCTTTTTTTCTAGCTATCTTGAAATATAGAATACGTTATCATTAGCTATAGTCACCCTATTGTGTAATTAAACCAGAACTTGTTCTACCTATGTAAATGTAAATTTGTATACATTTACCAACCTTGATTTTTTTCTTTATTCCAGAATTTGTTAATAAGTCACACCTACTGAATTAGTATAAGCTTCTACAGATTTTTCACCGCAGCGTCTTAGAGGGAAGAAAACTATTTGCTGACTTTACCATATGGAATCAGCAGATGTAATCCAGTATTTTTTCTTTTTCTTTTTTTTTTTGGAAGGGAAAGAGAAAAATGGCAAGAATGCTGACTTTTTAACTTTGTAAAGACCCATTCAAGATTTGACTTTTAAATGGAAAGGCTTCTAAAATCAAGTACTAAGTTAAAGTTTCTTTGTCTTCCAGCTTGTTCACTGCATCCCACTCTTCCTTTTTTTTTTTTCTTTTTTTTTTTTTTTTACCTTGCCCCCTGCAAGAGGAAGAGGGGTTAAAAGTGACAGCCTTGCCTTGGAATGTAGACCCACTTCAGTATTTCCTTCTCACTAAGTGAGATATACAATATAATTGAGATGTACTTTATCTTATTAATACTCTTAAGAGTCAATACCATGAAACTAAAGAGGTTTGATGCAGTTATTTTGGTCTCAGGCTTCACAGGGTTAAGCTTTCTTTTCCTTTTAACTTTTTATTTTGACATAATTTCTGACTTAAGAAAATTTTGTGAGAATAGTACAGAGAATTCCATATACTTTTCACCCAGGTTTCACTTTTCGCCCACCAAATGTTAACACTTTACCACACTTGCTTTTCCCTTTCCTTTCTGTAAATATATTCTTTTTTATTTATTTATTTTTTGAAACAGGCTCTCTGCTTCTGCAGATGGAGTGCCATAGCACATCGTAGCTCACTGCAACCTCAAACTTCTGGGCTCAAGCAGTCTTTCCACTCCCGCCTCCTGAGTAGCTGGGACCACAGGTGTGCACCACTATGCCTGGCTAACTTTTACATTTTTTAATAGACAGGATCTCTGTATGTTGCCCTGGCAGGTCTCAAACTCATGGCTTCAAGTGATCGTCTCACCTCAACCTCCTAAAGCATTAAGATTTCAGGTGTGAGGCTGAGTGCAGTGGTTCATGCCTATAATCCCAGCACTTTGGGAGGCCGAGGCGGGCAGATCACCTGAGGTCAAGAGTTTGAGATCATCCTGGCCAACATGGTGAAACCTTGTCTCTACAAAAAATACAAAAAAAATCAGCTGGGCATGGTGGCTCACACCTGTAGTCCCAGCTACTTGGGGAGGCTGAGGCAGGAGAATCACTTGAACCCAGGAGACGGAGGTTGCAGTGAGCCAAGATCACGCCACTGCACTCCAGCCTGGGTGACAGAGGGAGACCATCTCAAAAAAGAAAAGAAAGATTTCAGGCATGAGCCACTGTACCTGGCCATGGAATTTTTTTTTTTTTAAAATCAGAAAACTAAGTTGTAGACATATTGCTCTTTAAATATATTAGTATGTATTTAAACAAAGACATTCTGGTGTATGACCATAGTACAGTCATGAAAATCAAGAAGTAAACATTGATGCAATACTAATATCTAAGCTAAAACTCAGTTTTCTTTCACTTTTTAATAATTTCTGTTTTCTGTAATTTGGGAGGAGCTTGAAGTGAATTAATCTTTTGTAAAAATGTTGGGCTGGTAGCATTATTCTAACTTTTTAAGGTCTCCATTTGTGCTGTATTTTATATCTTAGTAAAAACATGTAAATCAGTGATTAAAAATCACACAGTGTGAACGAAGCATCTGAAATACGGAGGCTTTAGTTAGAAGCGGCTAAAAATCTTTTAAGACTTTCTTTAGTATTTGTTATTCCTTTTCAACATGGACAATTTAAACTGTGGATTATAATAATGTATTTTCCCTTGATAGGAGCCGTTATTCTTATAGCCCGTTGTTACTTTTAAGCTATATTATACCTATAAAATTTAAACTTACCAATAAAAGATTTTTTCATTTCCTTTCTTGAAAAGATGTATAGGCTTTCCCCATTTTAAAAAATTCACATTTTGGGAATATGTGTTTGCATTCCTGGTTCTTAGTGAGTGGATTTATCTTAATTTTCCTAATTATTCTCATTTATCCTAACTTTTCTGTCTCTTCTATGTATAGAATATGTTTTTTTTTTTTGCCATTTCCCTTCTTTCCTTTACTAGCATTGCAGAATTGCTATGCACCTTCTGGCCTGATTATCAATACATTTGAAAAGGGGGAAGTCTTGTAACTTTTTCAGCATTTCTTAAAAATCATAAGTGAGCTCCCCCGAGTCATTTTCTAATTTTTATTTTTAAAGTTTTGTATTAATATTTGTCGTTTGCTATTCTAGATCCAAGAAAACATGTTGTCAACAGGAAATCCAGTTTTTTAAAGTGTGACTTGAAGCCAGATATCCAAAATTAAGCATTTGAATACATTTAAGAAGAAATTACTCTTAAGTAGGCTTTTAAAAACACCTTTGCTCACACTACAAATTATCTGTGATGAGTAAGCTACTTCCGTTTAGCACATAGTACTAATTCGAAGAGCTCACAGAATAGTTATATTCTCTCTCCTCCCTCAAAGACAAAAACAAAATTGTTTCATAGAAAAGAGATGTTATTTTCAACTAGGCATGTGGTTTTATGTTTCTGACTTTAATTTCATTCTTTTTTTTTTTTTTTGAGACGGAGTCTCGCTCTGTCGCCCAGGCTGGAGTGCACTGGCCGGATCTCGGCTCACTGCAAGCTCCGCCTCCTGGGTTCACGCCATTCTCCTGCCTCAGCCTCCCGAGTAGCTGGGACTACAGGCGCCCGACACCTCGCCCGGCTAGTTTTTTTGTATTTTTTAGTAGAGACGGGGTTTCACCGTGTTAGCCAGGATGGTCTCGATCTCCTGACCTCGTGATCCACCCGTCTCGGCCTCCCAAAGTGCTGGGATTACAGGCTTGAGCCACAGCGCCCGGCCGATTTCACTCTTCAAAAACAAACTATTCATGTCCTTTAACTCGGGATTTTTTTCTTTCAAGAAAATAACTTAGGTGTTTTGCCTAGGATCAGAATGTATCAGATTGATACTGTTTAATCAGTGCACTTTTTAAAACTGAAGAGTCACTTTGCAGCTGAAGTTATTTTTTCTTATTATTGTGATCTCGTATTTATTTAAGACAACAGTTGTGTGAAAGCTTTAATTATAGAAAATAGAACAGATCTAGCAAACATTACTTAACTAAATAAGCTTATCTTTTCCAGATTGTTTGCCTCCTAACAGTTTTGCTTCAACAAAGGGAGGGCTTATTTGAGAAAGGGAAAATGTTAGATTTATTCAAAAGTACTATTTTACTTACAGTGATAGAAAGCATAGGAAGATAAATTTCATGGCATGAGCGTGTACATGTTAGAGTGGAATTTGAAAACGTAACAGTAGTCTATAGTTTGGCTTACACGTGGCATAATTAGTATATTTTTCATTGTGTCAGTCCGTTTAGAGGATTATGCATTTATATAGGACTTTGTATTAAGAAGTAGGTGGGTTGTTTTCACAGTAGTAGAAAAGTTTTTCTAGCTGGGCACCATGGCTCATGCCTGCAATCCTAGCACTTTGGGATGCTTAGGGGAGAGGATTGCTTTACCCCAGCAGCCAATACCAGGCTAGGCAGCATGGTGAGACCATCTCTACAAAAACAAAAAATATAAAAATTAGCTGAGTGTGGTAGTACATGACTGTGGTCCCAGCTACTCTGGAGACCGAGGTAGGAGGATTGCCTGAGTCTAAGAGTTCAAGACCAGCCTCGACAACATGGTAAGACCCTGTCTCTATAAAAAAATTTTTTTAAATTAGCCAAGCTTGGTGGTACATGCCTGTGGTCCCAGCTATTGGGCAGGCTGAGGTGGAAGGATCACTTGAGTCCGAGAGGTCAAGAGCCAAGGAGATCAAGGCTGTAGAGAGCCGTGTTTGTGTCACTGCATTCTAGCCTGGGTGACAGGGCAAGACCTTGTTTCAAAAATAATAATAAAAATTTAAAAATAAAAGTTTTTCTTGCTGTAAGAATTAGAAAAAGTATTTGTACTTCTATAAATTTCAGTTTTTGTTTAGTGCTTAATGGGCCTTCAAATATGCCTTTAAATATTGATATTAATATTGTCTAGTATCCTGTTATACCCCTACAGTTTTCTCATTGCTGATAAGACTTCACATTTTTTATTTGAAATTGTTTTGTTGCGTTTATTATATGTAGAATATTGGATAGATTTAGAAAGAAAATGAAGACATTAAATTTGCAGTTGAAAGATGCTCTACACAATAGAGTAAAGACTAAATTGTGAAATCTGCTGTCATCTTTTGGCAGCGTTTGAGAAACTAGGATTAGAGCAGGGAAGTTTCATCATTTCCTCAACTTGGCACTGTGTCACACTGAAACTATCTGGCTATAGTATGTAAATAATATTATATAATTTGGGATTCTCAGTTTGAACAGTAGCTTCCATAATAGTTCCTAATTTCTTTCCCTTCTGTATCTTCCAGTTCATGTATACAGGAAGATTTTGACTTTACATAATCTGTAACAAAACTTTGTCAAGGCTTTATTATGTTTCACATTAACTATCATATAATGAAATTATTTACAAGGTAGTATTTAATAAAGTCATTTTATGTTACACACAAATAAGAGAACATTGAAAGATCAACAAAAGCTTTACAGAAGAGATGAAACTGGTGTGGAGGAATGGGTAGAATTTAGATAGGCTGAGGTGCATGTTAGAAGATTAGAAAGAGAGAGTGTGTGTGTGTGTGTGTGTGTGTGTGTGTGTGTAGAAAGCATTCTCACCTTTCTGAGAATGGGTGAGGACAAATATGACAAAATATGGCAGAAGTAAACTCAGTGAACACTGAAACTACATATGGAAACTGCTTTGACTGGAAAATGGAGGGAGTTTGTATTGTGGATTATTAAAAGATAAGATGGGGTAGAAAAAATAGGATCAGATCATAAAGCCCATGAAAGGTTAAGTACATGATTTTAGTTAACTTTGATCCAGAGTGTTGAAGTGCTACTTGTGGTTTCTCAGTGAGGGAAGATATAATAAATGTAATAATTTTGGAAAATTAGTTGTAGTATATTAATGTGATTGAAGGTAAATGGAGCTCAGAGATAGAAGAACCGATTAGGAGTCTGTTGTAGTAATTCATAAGGTTGAAAGCCTTGATTAAAGTCAATAGAGAGATAAACTTGGAGAATACTTTAAAGGAAGATTCTTTTTATAAAAAAGCCCGCACCCTTTTATAATTTTACAAGTTGAAGAAGAATTAAGATGTGGTTGCAGAATTTTAAGAAGCGAAATTAAACAAACGATGGTGGTAGTCATACAAGTGGGAAAGTTACAAATGGGAGCTATTTTTGAGAAAGAATAATGTTTATGTTCTTTTACATTGAATTTAACTGGTGGTTGGATATCCAGTAGACAGTTTTTTGTTTATTGGAGAATTTGTTTACAGTCATTTCTCTGTGGGGGAAAATCCTCAGGTAACACTGAGTTTCTTCATTATTATTAGTTAGGAAATTCAGACTACATAACATATTACCTAATCCAGAAGTAGAGTTGTTTAAGCATTTCTAAGAAATTAGGAATTACTGTAAAATAGGACCAATAAATGTTTAAAAGTCCACCTATTTCCACTAAATTTTACCATCTAATTGTCTGGTATTTTGTTAAGGATACATAGATGGGTAATAGTTCTTAGAGTTACTTACACTCAAATAGCCACAGTGAACTTAACATCCATTAATGATGACGTTAGTAAATATAAGGTCATAATGTTTGACCTTGGACTTACCTATTTTATTTTTTTAAACTTATGTAGATTATAAAGCATTGTCTTTTCAAAGTATTTTTTTCTGACATTCTTAAAACTTGTTTTCTTTCAAAATATATGGTTCAAAATAAATAATTCTGCTATTTCTAAAGTTCAGAGTTAAAGAATATTCTACAATACTACAGAAGCTTTTGAGTTTTATATGTTTTGGCCTGAATTACCCAGGCAACAGCCAAAATTCTTCCCTTACATTTATGGCTTATGACAGTGCTGACTTTCATATCATTATGAGAAACTCAGAGATCTATCTCATGGATAAATCAGGTTTTTCAGATTTGGGAAAAATGAGAAAAACATTTTGGAAGAAATTGGGGATGATTTGTTAATGATAAATTTGTACTAACATGGCAGGAAAATATCCATGGAAACACCAGGTAAAGTTAATCGTTTGTTGCACCCTCATAAAAATTATTTGTACTTATTCCTTTGTTAACTTTTTTAAACAGTGAATTATGTTGAAAAGCCCTTATTTTATTCTTTATACTGGTAAATGTTAACCTTAAACACCAAAATTTTCCTTTGTTTTAATGATACCTTCTGTGTCTGTGAGTTTACAGAACTTTAAAGAACTCTCTCTAAAGTATTTTATGGAGATATATATATATCTTTAGAGAGAGATATATATGTAATACATGTATGTATCTTTATATATATATCTCTCTCTCTCCACAGAAATAATAAATATTTAAACTCAATGTGTTTCGGGGGATGGTATGGAAAATGGAAGACATCTTTAATTTTCTGATATTTTAATAACTGAGACTTCTTAATAGTCTGTTTTGTTAATGAACTGGTTTTAGACGCTGCTGGCAAGTCAAGCGGTAGCCATTAAATGAACCTCTACTGCTGACATTAATTTACAGGGGCCAACAGGACAAAACTCTACGACATGATAGCTGATCTGGGAGATGATGAGCTGCCCCACATCCCTTCAGGAATCATTAATCAGTCTAGGTCAGCCTCTACTAGAATGACTGATCATGAAGGTGCAAGAGCAGAGGAAGGTACAGAATTTAGCTACCGTGTTTATTTACATTTCAGAAGACCTTAAATCCAAATCACATCTTAATATTGCAACTAGGCTACTGTTTAAAATGTTGATGATCATTTTATATGATCTTTAGAGAAGGTGTTGGGCAAGCTCTTGATGTAATTAATTTAGGGATTTTGACATTTCTGGCTTCTATTTCTTCATATTTTGTTTTCATTTTTAATGTGAGGAGGAGTTGTTTCCATCATAGGTGAATTCAGAGTCTTTTCTTTAATTTTAACTACAGATCCAGTAATGGGAAAATAGTAACTTACAAAAACAAACTTAAAATAATACATATGGAAAAAGCTGCTCATTTTGTCTTATTGCTTAAATTTAGCAGCTAATAATAATTACCACTTACTAGAAGACAACTGTGGTGCCAGGCATTGTGCTTGGAACCTTTTTTTTTTTTTTCTTTCTTTCTTTTTTTTTTTTTCCGTGAGATTGAGTCTCACTCTGTTGCCTAGGCTGGAGTACAGCTCACTGCAACTTTCGCCTCCTGGGGTCAAGCGAGTCTCCTGCCTCAGCCTCCCAAGTAGCTGGGACTACAGGTGCATGCCACCATGCCTGGCCAATTTTTTGTATTTTTAGTAGAGACAGAATATTACCATGTTGGCCAGGCTGGTCTCAAACTCCTGACCTCAAGTGATCCGCCTACCTTGGCTCCCAAAGTGCTAGGATTACAGGTGTTAGCCACAGTGCCCAACCTGTTACTTTAAATATGTATTACTTTAAAAAATATGTGTAACTGTTGCCTCAGTCCTTTGAGAATAAGGCAGTATCATTATTCTTTAACTTGGTAGCAAGTATATGCTACCTAGTAATCAATTTTATAAAATTTGCCTAAACTAGAAATGTGTAGGAAATGAAAGTACTACTTAAACATTTTTTCCAAAATTGATTTTGGCCAAAGATATATAGGTATACTTGAATCATTTATAACTCTAAGTCTAGATGTTTATAAGTATTGAATCTGAGTTTTTAACCAAAGATTATTGTGATATATGAGATACAGTAATTTGGCATATATATTAAATTTCATTGATGTTATTGCCTTTGCTGTGTAAAGAGGATTTGTTTGATGTCCCAGTCAAAAAATTTTAAATGCATCTTGTTCCCTTTTAAGATTTCCCTAGTGGCACAGTTTCCTTACAGTTAAATAATTTTGCATTTTTTTCCCTCTCATAATTTACCATTTACTTCACTCACCTTAAAAAAAAAAATCACTAAAATAACAGTCATTCAAAGCAAAATGAATGAAAAATAAAATAGTGTCTGTTAATTTTTTCAGATCTCATTTCCACTATTGAGATATATTCCTGTTTTACTTTAGAATGAAAAATAAAATAGTGTCTGTTAATTTTTTCAGATCTCATTTCCATTATTGAGATATATTCCTGTTTTACTTTAGAAGTATTTTCTAAACTACACATAGCAACTCCATTTTTTTTTTTAAATGCATTTAGTGATGATTTTGCTTCATTTTTGGTCTGTTTTGCCAAATATGCATAGCACAACTTGCTAAAATTTTTGTAATTAATGTACATTTAAACTGCAAGTTTTGCAGTTTAAGGCAAACCCATGTTAGCAGTGTGAACCCTTTTAAATGTTTCAAACCAATGACTTATGGTAAAAGCCAATCAAGGCACACTCTACACGAAAACCAGCTTAGAGCTCTCTATGTGTGTTTGTTTATGTGTTATGTGTGTGTTTTAAAGAAAGAATATAGGTCAGTGATCTGTTTCTTGATGCTGGGAGGAGGGCGAGGGGAGAGATTTGATAAGTGTGAACTTCATTACAGTTTTTGAAGTGTCGATCTTACTAGAATTTGTTATTTAAAGAGATGTGAGTTTGACTTCAAGCTAAGAAGGCAGCTTTGGAGTACATAATCTCTTTATTTTCAGTGGCACTGTCCAACTTACTTCTTTACTTTTGAAGTCCATGTCCTACCTCATTTTGTAAAGAACAATGTCTGTTTTCTAGGAGTGGTACTTCAACATTACAATCTTCTAGACTGTTGTTACTAAAGACTTGAGACATATCACGTTGCCCCTGGTATAAATGGAATCTGTAACCTGGACTAAGTTCTTGGGAAAAAGAGTTCAGTATGTGAGCTACAGGTTTCCTTCATGATAAGTGTCCATCAAAAGGAAGATTAGTTATAAAAATCTGAAAAAAACCTTGTATTTTATAGACCCATTATACTAGTATTGTTATATTACTTGATGAAATCCTTCTTAGGCCTCCTAATAAAATGTCTTATAATTTCCATCATTAAATTAAAAACTAGGCCAGGCATAGTAGCTCATGCCTGTAATTCCAGCACTTTGGGAGCCCAAGGCAGGAGGATCACTTGAGCCCAGGAATTCAAGACCAGCCTGGGCAACATAGCAAAACCCTGTCTCTATTAGAAGAAAAAAAAAAGATACCAAAACTAATTTTTTAGGCTGGTTAAAATAATTATATTTTTCTTTGAATTACTAATGACATTTTTGTACTATGGGTAATTATATTACCATTAATAAAATGAATTTTTAGGATAGAAATTAATTCCATCTGCAGGGAAATAAGGGTAAACAAATGAGTAGCTGCTGGGATTACCATATGCCACAGTGATGGGTAATATGGAAAGCAGAGATAATAGTGTAAAAGAAGTTTTACACATATATATGTAAATAAATACTGAGTAAGCAGAATAGCTTGCAATATCTACATAAATATGTCATGAAATATATGTGTGTATATAGAGAAAAGGATAGAAATGTGGTCATATGATTAATTAGAAATGAGTATAATACTAATTTTTTGTTAAGTACAATTAATCCAAAACGCGAGTAAAACTAACATCCAGACACTTACCTTCACATGCTCCTAAATTGGTCAGTGGCTGATCAGAGATAGTCCTGCAAAATAATTTGTTACGTTAAAGTTATTTTATTGGGCTTTGTGTCAGTGAATGTTTGTATAATTGTGAGTGGGAAGAACTGTGGCATTTTAGAAACAAATTATGAGCTTAAAGTAAAAATATTTCTTTGTCTAGAGAAAAATGCTTTGAGTAAATGTTATCTAATGACTTTTATGTACTTAAACATAAGTTTAAATTATTGATTTTATAGTTTATAGCTGCTTCTGGTATTGCCAATAACTGCATGCTAATAATTTGTAGGAAAAGATCAATGCTACAGATTATTCAGATTCATAAGTGTCATAATTGAAAGATTAACTAAATACTAGTTAGGATCTCTATGTATATATTTTCTGTCAGGTGCTTTCAGATTCATTTTAGATCAAGTAACTGAATCAGAGCTGCATTTTAGAACCCTATTTGAGTCGGATTATATAGCTTACTTTGATAGATAAAATAATAAAATAACAAGATGTTTTAAATAAAGATGAATTTTATTTTGCCATAGTATACATATATGAATTATATCTTCTCAGAATTATTTCCAGTAGTATTAGTGATGACTGTCAAGTTTCATTACAGCTCTTGTGTTTCCTGTAGCATATTTATATCATTTTTCATGGGAATTTTTAAAAAATTGACAAACAGCTTAATTTTTTTTGTATAATGTTTCCCTTTTAAATTTGCTCATGAATTTTAAGTGTGTTTTAATATATTGAGTTTTATATTATAATGATTTGAGTATTTCTCCCTTGTTACCTTAATGTTAAATTTTTGCTTTCAAAGCATGTTTGAAATGATATTGAAGGTTGTTGCTTAAACTATGACTGTTACAACAAAATATTTAGATAATAGTTATTCAATTATGGCAGAGTTTAATTGGTTAATAGTATGTACAGAAAGGAAAACACATTTTAAATAATTCGAACTGCTAATATTAACATGAAAAGCTGTAATAATGCACATGATATAGTCAAGAAATCTAAGTGAAGCTCAACCTGAGTTTAGTTTGAAATTGAAATGGCACATCTGATCAGAAATTAAAACTCTGTGGTCAAGATTAGTTGCTTCATTTTAGAATGTCATGGTAACTAGAATGGGACATTAAAATAAAAATCATAGTCAAAGCTTTAAAGCCAGAAGACAGGCTGGACGCGGTGGCTCACGCCTGTAATCCCAGCAGTTTGGGAGACCGAGGTGGGTGGATCACTTTTGAAGTCAAGAGTTCAAGACCATTCTGGCCAACAAGGTGAAAGCCCGGGCCGGGCGCGGTGGCTGAAGCCTGTAATCCCAGCACTTTGGGAGGCCGAGACGGGCGGATCACGAGGTCAGGAGATCGAGACCATCCTGGCTAACACGGTGAAACCCCGTCTCTATTAAGAAATACAAAAATAAAACTAGCCGGGCGAGGTGGCGGGCGCCTGTAGTCCCAGCTACTCGGGAGGCTGAGGCAGGAGAATGACGTGAACTCGGGAGGCGGAGCTTGCAGTGAGC